>NW_012118821.1:9923598-9964455 GCF_000951035.1 Colobus angolensis palliatus
TGCCATTGAATCCCCAGCAGCTTAGATCCTTGGCCCAGATACCTCCGGTCTAGGTGCTTGGGTTTGCCATTGAATTCCAGTGATAGTGCTCACATTAAGAAAGACATTTTGATTCACTCTAAGAAATTAAATCTGCTACTGGCTGTTAGCACGTCACTAATATGCATGGATCCCCTCAGCAGCCTGAGGAGATTTCCATAACAAGTCAGTTAAGCACCGATGACAAATTCAACCACCAGTGTGTACAAGGCATTGAGGAGAGAGCATAAACTCACTGCAGTCAGAGGGCCTAGGTTGTATCACTATTGAAACATGCCATTTGCATAATAGCACCCTCTCCTCGAGGGTAAGCAAGGTAAGCCAGTGGCTTGTTTGCCCCTCTTAGCTTAATGCGCTGAGACAAACGTCTGCGTTCTCATTCCTGCTCTCAGAACATACCCTTATCCTTGACAGAGGATGCCAAAGAAATAAAAAACTGTCTTTGCTCTTCATCAAACAGTCTTCCCTACTTATCCAGATACGGACAGGACACCTTTCCACAACTATCCAGGAATATAAGAAAGGAAGAGTGAGCTGTTTTACAAGTGTATCCTCTTTGACTGTCTGTTTTAGATCAGAAGCTGCTTTGGTGTTTTTTAAAAAACCTGAACTAACTTCCTGAGGACCCACATCTCTTCCAACAAACACCTGCTCCAAGTTGTGTCAAGCACCGGGGGTGACCTGCGTGGCTCCAGCACCCGCGCACAAGCTTCCTAGGGGTCACTCCTCCCCTTTCTTCGAAGTGGCAGCCAGGAAGCTGCAGGGCAAGTTTAAGAGCAAAAAAAAAAAAAAAGTGACTCCTGGTAGGGCAGGGAGTGCCCCCATCTGTTTACAGCCCTGGAGGATAGACTCAGATTGCATCTCTCAGACTTAATGAATCCGGGAGCTCATTACACGGCCTCCTGTGTGATGATCAATTTACACAGCTTCCTGACTGTGGCCAAACTTAAAAACAAGAGATTACCTTGGAACAAAAATAAAGATCCAGAGACAGAATTCTGAAAACGAAGTCCTCAAAGTCTACTTCTTAGCTAAAAATGGAGCATTTAAAGTAAATTCTGTTTTCCCGATACACGTATTTTATGCGGATGACAAGTTGCAGAATCTCATAGAGGACCACAGGCACACACTCCCTGCATGGAGGAAGTTTCCAGGACATCCAAATAGGAAGAAGAGCGAGTGAGAATCCACACTGCCAAGCGTCCCGTGCTGGCTTCCGCTGCCATCTGCACATAAGCACTGCCCACCCTCACCCTCATGCTCCCCGGAGCGAGTGGCTACTGACAGCACACCGCGAACCACGCCAGTCGGTGCTCCAGGTGTCCACTCCACACAGCCACCTGCACACCTGCTGCCTTCCTTCACCTCCCTGGACGTTCCCTGCTAAAAGTACATCTTGAAACTTCCTGGGGAAAAAGTTTTTAGGTTTGTGACTAGAAGTACAGTGGAAAGTAATTAGGACAAGTATAGATGCAATTACATGTAACTGTCTGGCACAGGAAACGAGATCATGTCCACAGCTGCCTAGGAAATGCATTGGCTTCCAATTCCATGCTGGCTTGTGCTTTGGAACCGACTCGTGATCTCGGATCCTTTCACCACCAAACGTAAGCTCTGTTCAGCGTGTTAGGTGCCTTAGATCCAGGCCATTAAACACAAAATAAAATGAACTCACCTTGTTGCCCTCAAAATCAGGGGTGTTCTCATGTATCTCTTCATCTTCTTTAACTATCTCAGCTTGTCTCTGGGGAGAAAATACACCACATTTTATCAACTGCTTATGTCGAACTTCTTTAAAAAATCAGAGAGCACGTGAAATAGTGTGACCTTCTAGACCACTTCTACAGGTAGAGCTGGGGAAGTCACTGCAGTTTCTCCAAATACAGAATGGCATCCACTCCGCATTTTTGCATTTGGCTCCACCAGCAAAACGTCAACCTGCTTGGTGAAATTGCTGAAGAAACCTCTTTCTTATAAGGAGTGGCGTGGGTGCTCCAGAGGCCTCTGTCAGCAGGTGCTTTTGTAATTCTTGGGGCACCATAAGGACCCCACCCAGGGCCCTCTGCTCCCTGATCCGCAGACGCCCTCCACAGCCTGCCTGACCTCACTCCTCATGCAGCAATGGGTTCTCACTCTCCATGGTTATTTCCTAGTTTTCATGGCACGCTGGCAGAAGACAAGGATCTGTCCTAATCTGTGCCCTGGAGCCTCTCTCTGCTCTTGGGGAGAAGAATGTGGTTCTGTGGCCAAAGAAAAGACTCTCTGGGACAAAATTCCTTTATATTTCTGTCGCAGTCAGGACAGGCTGATGAGGCTGCAATAACAAGCCAACCAAGTATGCGTGCTGCCCTGTGGCTGGCCAGGGGCGTCCTGTCCCCACAACCACTCAGGAAACCCACTGATGGAGGCCCCGGCGCCTCCTGCTTCCTGACTGCAAAGGAAGAGAAGATGCAGTGTGGGAAATCACACACTGGCTCTTCATGCACCTGCCTGGAACCACTCACATGTCTCAGGGAAGGCAGGTGGCAAGGCCACCCTGAGTCAAAGTGGGTAGAGAAGTGCATTCTCACTCTGTGGCCAGAGCAAAAGAACTGCCGTTAGTAATGAGCCGTAAAGACCCAACGGCTCCTGCCAGCTGACCTTGAATGTGCAAGAACAGGGTTCCGTGGCGAGGCAGACATGTAGGTATGTCTTCAGTATGGCCGACCCCATCAGCCCAGACCTCAGACCCTCTGAAAACTCAGACCAAGCCTGCATGAGCATTATCTTCCTATAGCTTATGTAGAAAAGCACTCACAATGAATAAAACTCTGTAGGGAGTACTCAGACCACATAAAAAGTAAGCTTTGTAACAACTTATTATTTTAAAGAATAATCGACATAATGTCAATCAAAAACATGCTATTTTAAAGAATAGTTGAGGTGATGTCAATCATTGATTCATTCATTTATTCAGCAAGTACATAGAGGACACCTGCCATACTGAATTACCACAATGCCAGAGGACACGAGTGACTGTGAGCACAAACAAGGCCCTCAAGAAGTCGAGAGCCTTATAGGGAAGACATATTAATCAAATAGTCACACAAACAAAACAACTGTGACAGGCGCTACAAGGAGAGGTACATGGAACAGAAAGAGGATGTAATAGTATTGAAATACATGGGAGAGCAACAAAAATATCCTCTGGCAATTGACTGTTACTGTAAGATCTGAAGGATGAAACAACGTTAATATATAAAAACAGATGGAAAAACCTGCCTGGCGCGTGGAGCGGCATGTGCACAGCGCTGTTGCAGGAAGAAGCACTGAGCTTCAGAGTTGCTGGGGATCAGTGCGTGAAAAGCAGGAGTGACAGCAGCAATGTAACCGGAAGAGGATGCTAAGCAGGACCAGAGCGATGGTCACACAGGCAGAGAGGGGCGCAGAGATTCCAGACACATTTAGGAGGTAAGAGTACAGAGTCCAGGATGATCTGGATATGGGAGAGTTGAAGAGGTCAGTCTCAGGAATACCTCTTCAGTTTCTCTTTGGTCTTACTGAACGGATGGGGGTGTCATTCACGCGTGGATACAGGAAGAGAAGAAGGTTTGAGGACAGGGCACAGAGACCGTGAGTTGCATTCTCACTCTGCTGAGCTGCAGCGTCTTAGGACATCTACGGGAGGTGTTAATTCAGCAGATGTGCGTATATTCCTGGAGGTCACAGACACTGACGCTGGGGTGATACAGAATTTTACATCACATAGAGAGGACGTCCAGAGTGAGAGGAGAAGATGCCCTACCCCTCATCCTTGCTGAATGTCAGCATCTGATGGCCAGCGAGATGACCAGAAGCCTAAGAGGAGGACAACGAGTGGCCAGAGGGAAAAGGGAAGTCAGGAGTCTCGTTTGACGAGGTTCCCTTACCAGAGAAGAGAGCATTGCAAGGAAAAGAGAGTGGCTGGGAGCGCCGATGGGTGGTGAAGGTCCTGTGCGATGAGAACTGGGGAGCATGTTGGGTCTGCTGGCACAGAGCAGAAGAGTTGTCTTGTACCGCTGTGGGCAGAAGCCTGAAGAGATAAAGAAGAGGGGAGAAGATGGAGAAAGTGAGGAGACGCCACTCCCTACAGATCAGCTCCACGCGTGAAGGAAGAGAGACAATAGGTTTTTTTTTTTTTTTTTTTTTTTTTTTTTTTTTTGAGACGGAGTCTCACTCTGTGGCCCAGGCTGGAGTGCAGTGGCCGGATCTCAGCTCACTGCAAGCTCCGCCTCCCGGGTTTACGCCATTCTCCTGCCTCAGCCTCCCGAGTAGCTGGGACTACAGGCGCCGCCACCTCGCCCGGCTAGTTTTTTGTATTTTTAGTAGAGACGGGGTTTCACCATGTTAGCCAGGATGGTCTCGATCTCCTGACCTCGTGATCCGCCCGTCTCAGCCTCCCAAAGTGCTGGGATTACAGGCTTGAGCCACCGCACCCGGCCTACACGAGTGCTTTCAACGTGCTCACACGCCAGCCAGAGGACTCGGGCATGGGAGAAGCTGAAGACACCAAGGAGAGAGAGAGAATTATTAAGCAGTTGATGACACACAGTTCCTGAGAGGCTCTGAGCGGGACAGGGTCCAGCATCTGGGAGGAGGGGAGATATGGGTAGGGGAGGACGGACCTCTCCTATGATGAAGAAGGGGCAGATGGCACAGATTAAATATTATCCTGTACCCTGACAGCTGCCTAGCCCACAGCCACAGCTGCTGAGCTCACAGGCACTCCCTACCTTGTTTCTCACCAAAAAAAAAAAAAAAAAACACACATTTGGCCAGGTGTGGTGGCTCATGCCTGTAATCCCAGCACTTTGGGAGGCTGAGGCAGGTGGATCACCTGAGGTCAGGAGTTCGAGACCAGCCTAACCAACATGGTGAAACCCCATCTCTACTAAACACAAAAAATTACCCGGGCATGGTGGCGCATGCCTGTAATTCCAGCTTCGTGGGAGGCTGAGGCAGGACAATCACTTGAACTGGGAGGCAGAGGTTGCAGTGAGCTGAGATTGTGCCACTGTACTCCACCCTGGGCAACAAGAGCAAAACTCCATCTCAAAAAAAAAATTCAAAACTTCAAACTTTTTTCAAATACTATTCATCATTTCAGGGGAGCCTGAACCCCTTTCCAGACACAAGAAGTAAAGGTTGATTCCTCTAAACCACCAGAGGTCAATCGCCTCTCCCTGGCTAGGGACAAGACAGGCATAGACACGCGGCAGCTTTCAGAGGGGTCCCTGGGAAGGCCTTTCCTCGCTGTTTAAACGGTGCAGTCTCTCTCCTCTCCCCAGCATTCCACGTCTCAGTGTGCCAGCCGTAGCAGACATGCCACCTCGAGATCACAAGGAGACAAGCCCAAGGCCAAAGGCGAAGGTGCGGAGGGAGGCGGTGGAAGAATGGGGTGCCCAGCCACACCCCGAGGCTCGAGGGGGCCAACCCCAGAGCCTCTCCCACACAGAAGGCTCAAGTTCTTCTGTGACGTGGCCTGAGAAATATTCCTGATTGTTGAAGTCACTTCTCTTCAAGTTTCCCGTTCTTTAGAGCCAAAACATCCTTACAAATAGAGTGGCTAATTCTAATTTTAATTTACTCATTAAAGCAAACACCCCAAGGACTCAAGTGGCCTCCGTCTGAGTTACTCTACACAGCTCAAATTGCCAAAGCCTAAAGCTTCCTTAGATTCTTTCTAATTAAACAATTCACAGATTACCCAAGTTTAGATTGACCTTCTCCTAATGAGTCCCAATTATTTTGGTTTCTCTTTGGTTGGTGACTTATTCTCATCTCTTTCTCCGGAGGGAAATGCATTGCACCCCTGGGAGGCGCAGTGCAGGGGGCACTGCCCTAGTTGCTATTTGAGAATCCAAGGAAAGATACTCTCCTTTTGCACTGACTCTTTGAGACTCTCTAAAAATAACTGAATTTCAGAAGAGTAGAAATGCACCCAATCCTTTGTGATTTCAGTCAAACCAAGATTCTCGCACATCAGCTGAAGACCTGGGGTTTGCACAGCCTACTTACCACCTGGGGAAGGACGAAGCAGCCTGCTTTACTAAAATGGAATTGGCCCTGTTCAGAGTAAATTCTAGACTATTTCCCTGAGAAAGGAATTCCAGGTGAGTGTCCCGGGCCCGGCAGGGTTTCCAATTGCACACATTTGCTCACCTTCTTAAAGCAGTTTTGAAAATAAATATAATCTTATCACTGGAAGAAGATTTTGCCTTTGTAAAAATGTAGTACTTGAATCAGAATTTCAACATTAATGTTTTAACATCTGGGTGCCATTTTTTTTGCACAAATTGTAAGAAAATTGTTCCTTAACATTGAGGCAAAATGACTCAAGACTTCCACGTAAAAGTTCACTGCTCTCTAAGAATGAAAGCTTATCGGGCAGCAGGCACACAGGCCATGCACCCCCGCCCATCTACAAATTCCCTCTGCTGATGGAAATGGTGGGGGAGGGGTGGATGCCAAGGGGATACATTACCTGCTATTATAACCAAAGATTAAAAAAAAGTTTGAAAACAAATTATAATTTCTTAAAAATGAAAACTCAAGAAAGGAGAGAATGCAGCCTAGGAGGGAAAAAAAAAGCGGGAGGGGTCATTAAAGCCTGGAGATAATTCACGCCACAACCACCAGGGAATCGCCTTCTCTCTGACAGTCGGCCATGCCCCACAGCTTCCACCCGGACACGCTGTCCCTCTTGCTCCCATTGCAATTCCCATAAGCTAAGCCTTCCATCCTATTCACAACCACTTAGTTCAGGACAAATGAGTTTCAGTGACTCTGAAGCTTCCCCACTTTTATGACCCAGGTAACTGAGATCACTGGATTAACTCAAGGTACCGCTTCCCAAATGCAGAACCCCAATCTTGATTCTCTCATGAGCCACAGATGGGCATCCACAGAACTCTGTGAGGGTCTCCATGTCAAGTTTGTGCTACAAGAATGAGGTTTCAAAACAGCCAGGAGCCTTGAGACGCCAGTGTGAACCTCCAACACCCGCAGGTAAGCCAGGGGCTCTGCAGAAATCCCCGTGTCCGTTGACAGAGACTCAGGTGACCGAAGCTGGAGGACAGAAAAGTGACTTGTATGATCAAAAGTATGTGTTGTTTTGTGAGTAAATTAATAAGAAAACAATTGAAGGCTGAACAGGAAAAATGAGAACATTCTAGAAATCCAAGTACCGGTCAAAATGCACAATGAACAGTCATCTTGCACTGTCAGGAAGACCAACACCCAACACCACCAACGACCTGGTTTCCCAGCTGAGCCTCCAACCCTCCCTGCCCACACTCAGTGAGGCTGTGCTCCATTCTGTCCTCCCCTACACAGCTACAAGACGTTCCAGAACTGACTTACAAGTACTGGGAGAAGCTCCTAGACACTGGAATAAAGGAAAGGTGACAGGAAAGGGGGCTGCAGAGGCAAAGTCTTATTTATCATCACAAATCGTAAAGATCATATGAGATCACAGGGGCCAAGGACAGGCCATATCCCTCATTTATCCAAACCTGACAGTGGGAGTTGAACAACAGATACTGAAGGTGCCACAGAAAAATCGAAGCATCCTCCCACATTGGACATCCTCCACGGATGCTTGGATGCTGTGCTGTTAGTGTCACTGACCACGAAGCGATGGCCTGGGATTTGGAGGACTCTGCATTCTTGGGGTTCCCTTCTTCCACCTAGAAGGCTTGACTCCAAATTCACACATTTACTAGTTGGGATGTTACGTTTTGTAATATTTTATCTTCATGGTGCCACTACACAGGAGAAAGCATAATACTGCAGACACAGTGAGAAACAGCATGTAAGATGCTCAGGCGAACCCACAAAGTTATAATCAATTACTCAAAAACAGGAGACAGTATTCCAGATTACTAAAGAAGTCAGCACCATGAAGGCATAATATGAGGGCCAAACCGTCCTTCAGCAATGGCCTGGAAAGTTCTGATGGCACGGATATATGCACCTTCCCTGTGTCCATGGGTGTGCCAGTCACCCTGACGCAGAGCCAAGAGGCTGCCCAGCAGGCAGCACAGGCCCAGAGTGGGGCCGGGCAGCCAGCCACCCTCACACACAGTTCTCCAGGCTTGGCTCACTTGGACGCAGCCTCCCACCCAGTCCATGACTGTCCCAGGAACAGAGGGTCTGCACAAACCACATCCTATGTTCCTACTCCACAGGAAAGAACGAGGTCCTTGGACAACTGCACACAGGCAAAGCCTCAACTGTGTGTCAGGAAGAGTCCCAGCAAGAAAACGTTCCTGGGGAAATAATTAGGATTAGCCAAAGCTTACATATAATTTTAAGTCTAGGACTTCTCTGAAACAATGCACTCATAGGCACTGTGATTCCCCCAAGGAGCGATATGAGGGGGAGCTTCCCACGTGTGCTTTTTCAAAGATGCAGCATGCAGTTGGGGCAACACCGCTCTGTCTACGTGGCCTGAGCTTCATGCCTTGCCTCTGCTGATCAAGCACATGCGATTTTCTTGTATCCACTTCTGGCAGATTGCATAAGCCTTTGTGAAACACCCAGTGCGTGTCAGGACCCGGCGAGTGGGAGACAGGGTGAGTCAACGTCCTCCCGGGTGTGCTGTGCAGTAAGGGTCCTCCCGACACTCAGCTGTCCCCAGCATCCCAGCTAACAGCCGCTCTTTCTGCTCTCGCCATGTGCAGAGAATGCAGAGGGAAGACGGGTGACCTCGCTCACCCTCGGGGGTCTTCCTGTCCACAGACAATGGCTGAGAGTCTGTGTCTGTTTGCTCAAAGCCACAGGACCTGTGTTAATATTGTCGCTTGACAGCGAGAAAGTTCCGTTCACTGAGACTTCGCCCTACCTGGCGTGGAGAATTGCTGCACAGAAAACTCTTTCTGGAAGCCCTTCCTCCTTCATGGCTGTTGGGTGGAGATCCCAGGGACCTGCCGGCCCTCTTCCCTCCTCTCACCTCACATTATGTGGGGTAACCGAATTCACTCCAAAGCCTCAAAGATGACGGAAATCAGAATCACCGGCAACCAAAACTTATGAATATGTTTATTATACGCAAAGTTATGACAACAGTATTTGTCATCTGAGGATTCTGCCTGTGTTGAAAATTTGTGTTGGACACACTCAGTCTGCAACCCAGAAAGCCACAGTAACATCCTAGTGACAAGGGTACATTTGGCAAACAAGTAACAGCCTAAAATGTACTAGTTTCCTTATCACTAGAAAACTCTGAAATGGGCAATATGAAATATTTCAACTGTTAGTTTGGATTTTCAAAGAAAATGAAATCTTTCAGTCACTTTTGTCGTGTCCAGGAAAAGAGAAAATAATATTACTAGAAATTTAGAAAATATAACAGGACTCATAGGAAAGGTGCTCAAAATGCCAAAAAAAGGAAGTGGAAAGCTAGAATATTGAGATGCAGTCTGTAACATTTTTCAAATGTATCACAAAAAATAAGAAATACAGCAGAAGTTAAGAAAACAAAGTGCCAAAGTTGAGTGATCCACTCGGAGAAAGGAGTGGAGAAGTTCACTGGATACCAGAATTTGGTGCTTCACAATTACAAGAGCGGGGGTGGAACCTCCTCTATTTCAGAGGAATAAAAACGGAACCCTGATGCTAATACTGACCTTTTAGAGAATATACATTTTTTGCTCAAAAACCAAGAATTGGAAATATATTTGTTTTGCCTTCAGGTGGGTAGTGAAGACAACGCGCTTATTTTAGGAGATTATTGAGCACAAACTGCCATTTGCCCGAGTGCTGGAGACTCACCCAGGTGCACAGCTGGGCTGGAACCCTGGCCTGACCCCACCCCTTCTCAGAACCCTGCTCCCCACTCCTCCCTGAGGCCAGGAGGAGGGAACAGTGCCCCAGCGTCCACCAGGCGCCAGTGCTGGTCGCACACTCAGGCCACACACAGACCTGCACAGAGACAGCATCCCCATCTATGGATAAGGAAAGAGAGGCTCAAGGTTTCATAATCATGCCATCTGACCACACTGTTTATTCCATTATTCAGTCATCACTCCACAAAAAACGACTAAGGCCTCCTCCATGCCAGGAATTCTGCAAGGTACAGGGCCCAATGGTGAGTGAGGCAGCCAGCTGCTTTCCTTACAGAGTTAGTAGCTTCGTGAGGGGACAGACACAATCATCAAATAATGATGAAGCCAAATCTGCAGTCACACACAGTGAAGTGTTAAAAGGCGTCTCTCCAGCAGAAGCTGTGGGGGCGGTGGGAAGACAGGAAAATGCTTGACAAAGGATCTGAGATGAGCAGTCTCTGACTAGAAGGAACACAGAACACTCTAGAGTCCAGAGAGAATTCGCAGGGAGAGGGTTAAGGATGACGCTGAGGCAGGCAGGAGCTGTTGGGATGGAGTGAAGGCGGCAAGGACATCAGACCTCCGATACCCACCTGGTCCACAGGCAGCTCCAGCTGCACACTGCGGTCCTCTTTGACGTCCAGCGCCCCTTGGGTTTCCTTGCTAGGAGTTGGTGCTTTATACACGTCACCTTCTGGGGGAAAATCACACGGACAAACCTTGAAACCCATGGAGAAGCTGGAGTCCACTGCATATTTCCCGACCCAAACCCAAGTTATGAAGCCAGGCATCCTGGAGCTTCGGGCAGGTCACCTGGCCCAGGGTCCCAGACCCTGTCTGCCTCACCCCGTTTCCCTCTCGCCCTTCCTGTTTGCATCTGCCAAGGTGTTCAGTGTGGTGGCCTCGATTTTAGCCCCATCTGCTTTTGTCTCTGTCTCCATGAAGGTCCTGGACCCTGAAAGTCATGCGATTACTGTGCCCACCACGAGATGAAGCACAGGGAAAGCCTGTGTCCAGTTAATTCCGTTAGAAATAAATACATGCAAAGTAACCCCACTGGACAGCAAAGTAATTGAATAAATTTTAAGAAAACGCAGCTTCAGTCAGGTGCAGTGGTTCACGCCTGTAATCCCAACAGTTTGGGAGGCCGAGGTGAGTGGATCACCTGAGGTCAGGAGTTCGAGACTGGCCTGGCCAACCCGTCTCTATTTAAAACTACAAAAACTAGCCAGACTTGTGGTGGACGCCTCTAATCCCAGCTACTCAGCAAGCTGAGGCAGGAGAATTGCTTGAATCTGGAAGGCAGAGGTTGCAGTGAGCGGAGATCGCGTCATTGCACTCCAGCCGGGGTGTCAAGAGCCAAACTGCATCTCAAAAAACAAAAAAATTAAAAAAAAAAAAGAAAGGAAAGGCAGATTCATTGCTTCTTATTTAACAACAGGCTTCAAACAACCAGGTGCTAAAATTGTGCACTGTAAGATAGTCAACTTAATGGGTTGCTAGCAATCATTTTAATTAGCAACACAATTGGAATAATTAAATGCTTATAAAAGCCCAGGATTCTTGAAAAGTTGATTCTCATCCTGAACAAAGCAATAGGTGACAGCAGAAGAAAAAGAGAAGAAATCAGCCAGCCAGTTCCTTCAACATCCAAAAAGAGAAGTCAGCCGGCTGGTTCCTTCAGCATCTGAGAAGGTAGAACTGTGGCCACTGGCAAGCTCCATCGTCCAAAACCAGAAACTCTAATCTCAGCCCCATTCATTTCTTGGCCAAGAGTCCTGGACCTACCTCACCCATCACCTGGCCCATTCTGGGCCTTCTCCCCCTTCCCAGCCCTTATCCCCAGGAAAACCGTCCCGAGAGTCCTGAACTGAGCCAGAGGGGTCCCTACTCTTGTGGGTGACAGGTTGGAAGGTGAGAGAAGGGGGTGGGGAAATAACATTCACTGGGAACCCACTGTGTCCCAGGCATTTGATATTTAAAGCTCATGGCAATCCCCAAACAAACTTACTAGGCCTATGGTCAGTAAGGAATTGGCCCATAGTTCCATGCTCAGTGAGGGCCACAGCTAGGATCTGAACTGCAAAGCCACATTCTAGTACCAGGCTGCCTCCCAGATGGAAGGCCTGTGTGCTGGGCAGCCCCAGCTGCTTGTGTGGGATGTACGTTGCCAAGGAAGAGGTTTTACACACAGTGATCAAATTTTCTATTATTCTTGATATATAGTAATATGTCAGGTAGAGTGGGTTCAGCAGGTTTTGGTCTGAGAGCTGCCTGTCCACTCTCCTGCCTACATGCTCACACACCTGCCTCGTAGCCTCGTAACCCCATACCCCTAACCGTAACCCTAACCCCACATGCATGAGCATGTAGGCCACACTCCCTCCCAGGTACTCAGGCACCTGCCTCGCCTCCCCATGGCCCATGCATTCATTGTGGGGTGGGAAGGGCCAGAAAGGTAAAGGACCAGGGGGGAAGCTCTAGGGGATGTCCAGATTTATAGCTGAGAAGTAGAGAGAGGAGCAACAGGGGGAGCCAAGAGATCAGAGTGCAAAGAGGACAAAACCTGAGAGGTGTTAGAAGGTAACAGAAGCCAAGGGGGGGCTGGGCACAGTGGCTCACGCCTGTCATCCTAGCACTTTGGGAGGCCGAGGCAGGTGGATCACTTGAGGTCAAGAGTTCAAGACCAGCCTGGGCAGCACGGCGAAACCCTGTCTCTACTAAAAATACAAAAATTAGCCGGGTGTGGTGGCAGGTGCCTGTAGTCCCAGCTACTTGGGAGGCTGAGGCACAAAACTCACTTGAAGCCAGGAGGTGGAGGTTGCAGTGAGCTGAGATCACGCCACTGCACTCCAGCCTGGGCGACAGAGCAAGGCATCATCTCAAAATAAAAGAAAAGAAGAAGCCAAGAGGGGAGGAAGGGTGTTTAGGAAAAACGACTTCCAAAAATGTTCAGCTGCTGCAGAGAGGTGCAGGCAAACCTCCCACCACCTTGCTTTCTCCTCCATAACCAGCCACACGACTCACAGTCTAAGTATCCACCACACTCATAAATGAGATGGGACCTGAATGTGCCTCATTCGGAGCTGGGCACCCAGTAAGAGCTCAGTGAGAGTTAGTAATAGCAGCAGAGTGGTAAAAATAGATGTAGGAGCACTTTCCAAATTATCTCATTTGGAAACCAGCTCTGAAGATCCATCGTTTACATGTTTCTTATACTCAAAAAAATACACCTAAACAATCCAGGTGGCTTTTATGTTCATGTTCCTCCCAAAAGATAGATTTATTTGTTGTTTTCTGTGTCATCAGTCTTTAGGAAAGAAGATACTCAGTCCTGGTGTAAGCTGATTTTAACACTGTATTTATCTTGGAGGCCCCCTAATTAGAGAATCCCATTGCCTTCAGCAGTGAAATTTTGTTTTTCTGCTCTGCCAACTACTGACCTACCTACAAGCTGAACCTTTTATTCATAAAGCAGATAGTTACAAGTCAAATAATATTTCTGGAGTATAAAATTTTTCTGACAAAAAAAAAAAAAATCCCATGTTCTTAGCCTGGTAAAGTTTCGAACTGCTCACAGTAGAATGAAATTGCACGTCACCTGCTCCTCTTTGGACTAAAGGTTCTGCCAATGTTTTCTTCTTTTCTTCTTTGGCATAATAAACAGAATCCTGTGTTTTGGGGGGTATGCCATCATAGTGACAAGGTTCTTTTCCTTTGGAATCCACCTACAGGACAAAGGAAGAAGAAAAAATCCATTAGGAACACTGGGATACAAGGAGTCCGATCAGGTTCTCTGAGTGTGGTCAGGAAAACACGGGCTCCTCGGAGAAACAGCAGGAGGAAACTCAGGCACCTCCAAGAAGCCTCACTTCAAATGCAGCCTCTTCTACTCTATGACTTGCACTCCCCTCTGAAAAGCAGCAAAAATAATTCTCTCCCTCCCTCCCAGTGCCTTGGCAGGCAGAGAAAGTTAATCCACTTCCTAACTGTAGGTGGCCTTCCTAAAACCTGACAAAATAAGGGCTTGCTTTAGAGGAACAAGCAAGTCAAAGGAGGCGCCTCTGGTTTTTTGGAGACACTCTTTAAAGCCTAATGAAAACTGCTATTCAACAAGCATCACAAAGCCGTTCCTGCTGGAACCTCTGAGCAGGATGAGAGTAGCTGTGATGAAAATTAGCCTTGTGGTGGTTTACTTTGGGGTTGCAATAAAGGAGCACTCACATGTTTTTTAATCTATAAACAATAACAACAAAGCACAAGTAGAACACAAAGTAAGATGACATGCAGATATCTGCTCCTCAAATTAGGACGTGGTCACATCCTGATGAACATGTCCTAAGGTGAAAGTATCTTAAGTGGAAAATGCATTGAATACACCCAGCCCACTGAACAACATGGCGCACCGCTACCTTAAACGTGCTCGAACACTTACGCTGGCCTGGAGGCGGGAAAAGTCATCTGGCACCACCATCCACTGCAGAGGGCACGTGGCTGACAGGGAGCTGAGGCCGTCACTGTCCAGCATTCCGAGTATCCTACGGCTTTCTACTGAACGCCTGAGGCTTTTGCACCATCATACAGTCAAAAATCCTAAGTCGAACTAAGTCAGAACTGCCTGTAATTCCCTTAGCACCATTCCAATTCTATCTTTATAATACAAATATCCCATAAACCATCTTTATAATACAAAATGTCTTTTTTAGGTTTTCTTTTTTTGATCTTTTCTCAAGTATTTGGAAGTGAATGCAGGCTGAAGTATATAAATAGGTATTTCTCCCAAGCTCTCTATGTCACTTCAGAAATGTCAAACTAAAAACACCTACCTTATACCATTAATATATTGTATATGATGCAAACTACCAGGTTTTTGATCTCTGTGGAAATTAAGGTATGAAAATAGCCCTCCAACTTTATACATGCAACCACACAAAATGTTTCTACCTATTTTAAGGAGTTTTCCTGTGAACTAAAATCACATTCTTAAGGAGAAGAAATGAGATCTTGGCAGAACTGGTCATGGAAACAGAAAACGGTATATGGTACCTGTATTTTGTCTGGGGGTTGGAATTCTGAAAGTCTAGTTGATTCTTTTTAGTATCACTGAACTCTGGTTGTTGAGACACATTTTCCATAACTTTGGCCTCTAAGATAAAGACACTGTGTGTGTGTGTGTGTGTGTGTGTGTGTGTGTATGCGTGCGCGTGTGTCCTATTATCTCTGGAATAGTACTCAAAGGACAATGACAAGAATACAGGACCCAGCCTCGTAATGAGGGCACAGAAGAAATTGTGACACAGAACACACAGCAAACAAGAACCGCCCGTGGTGTGACCCAGCTCCCACCACCCTGGGGCACTGCAATGAGATACATTGCAGAGCCTCCACCCTGACCTGGAAAGTCGCCCAAAACAAAAGTAACTTTGGATGCAGCAGGATGACTAGGCACACGGGGGCACCATGTCATTACACCAATTTATTTCTCATCTCACACCTTATCCAAGCACACTCAGGAAATGTGAGTTTTTGCAAATACCTTATTTCTGTGAAACTGGGAGCAGCACAGGTGCAGCCTCCTGTCAAGTCTTAGCTCAAATCGTCCCTCTGCCCTGTCACTCCCAAGAGGGGTGCCCTGTCCTTTCCCTTTCCCTTCACACTTTATTCACAGCAGTATATGTAATCCCTAGACAATTTATTGATGATGTTTGTTGTGTTTTTGTTTCATCAGCAGAAGGTTAGAAGCCACCCAAGGGCAAGGATGTCAGTTTGTTTCTCCATTAATGAATTCCCAGAGCCTAGAACCATGCCTGGCACATAGCAGATGCTCAGTACATATTTGTTAATTGAACAGATGAATAATCCTAGCACACCTGATCACTCCCCACCATTCAAACCCTTAAGGAGGTAGGCACAGCCTTGGGAAGACATCCAAACTCCTTAACCTAGCACAGTGGCATTCATGCTCCAAGACCTACCTGCCTTCCTAGTCCAAGCCATCCTTCCCTGCACCATACCTGTGCCCCCACAGCTCCCTTCCACCTGGAATTCCCTTCCTCACCTTCTTATGACGGCTCATCCTCCAAACCCCAGCTCAAGCCTTACCTCAACGGTCTCTTTGATGTGTTCCTATGACACCCTGACATAACTAACCACAGCGCTAAACCAAGAGTCAGCTCTCAATATGTGCATGTGTTCAATTCAGCAAGCATATAACAGTTGCTCAGTAAATCTCTGCTAATTTAATGAACTGAGCAGGAGGATGGAAAGAAAGTAGGGAAAGAAGAGGCTGAAAGAGTTGAAAATCTGACATTTCTTCAGACAAGAAAAGGCAGGGCATTGACAGACACAGATTCTGCAGGCCAATATCTATATTAAGTATATATTTTTTCTGAACTATCTGGGAGAAGGTGTCTTACATCATGCACCTTTGCCTCTTGGTACTTTAGTCCTTAATACTGAAGACATGTGATCTATTTAATACTTCAGGGTGTATTTCCTCACAACAGAAACATCATCTCTCACATAATCACAGACAATTGCCAAATTCAGGATATTCATCTGATAGAGTATTTTCATCTATTCTACCATCCATATTCCACTTTTGTAATTGTCCCAAAAATGTGCTTTATAGCATTTTTCACTCAAGAAAAGATCGGTTCAGGATTCACACCACATTTAGATGTCAGACCTCCTGAGTCTCCTTTCACCTGAACAGCTCCTCAGACTGTCTTTCATGACCTTGGCATCTTTGAAGAATACAGGCCTGTCTTGCATTGTGTTATAGAAAGATCTAGAGTTGGCCATGTGTTAGTCCATTTTCATACTGCTATGAAGAAATACCTGAGACTGGGTAATTTATGAAGAAAAAGAGGTTTAATGGACTCACAGTTCCACAAGGTAGGGGAGGCGTCATAATCATGGCACACCTTCTCCACAAAGCAGTGCCCTGTCCTTTCCGGCTAATGCCATCTACAGGACATACAAATATGCCCTTCCCTCTTAAACTTCCCTGCCCTCAACTTTGGTCCAAACCTGAGGCTGTCCTAGTCAACCTTTAGAACAAAGCTTGTTGATGAACCTCACTTAAGGGGAAGATCTTGACTTCTTAAACAGCGCAAATTACAATATGAGTTGGAAAACTCACTAGAAGAAAGCAACAAAATTTTAATTCCACGGAAAAGGGAAAACATAATCTAACCCCAAACACTACATGAAGACCTTACACATTGAATCACACCCAATCCTAGTATTGCACTTACTTTTCTTAATTTTGCTCAGTTTAAACTGTCTTTTAAACGTTGAGTCTCAAAGCAGTTCACAATATTTGGGTCAGAGGAGAGCAGAGACTACATCTTTCTAGTTGCATATAATAGAGGTAAGTGATGAGAACTGATGAAGTCGATGCCTCCTCTGGTAACATTACAATTCTCATTTAGTCTGCTCACGTTAACGACCATGCTAATAGACTAAACATCTGCAAAGGGTGCAATAAAGCAGGATTCAAATTTTATTCCAGTTTTCTCATATGTGAGCAGTAGCATCCTCAACAGTCACTAAGCTCTGGTGGGTGAATTCATTCATTCCCCCAGTAATCGCCTACTGAGTGTCTACAAGGTATCCAGCTGGAAAATACATGACTAAAGAGCACGGTTCTACCCCGGAGAGCGCAGCAGAGAGAAACGCACAGGTAGCACCAAGCGCAAGTGCCTCACTTGGTTTTGTGTCCAGCCCAAAGAGCAGAGTCCATTCTAAAGGGTGGGCTGTGAAGGATGCTGGAGTGAGCCCAAACATGGCTTTACAGAGAAAACGGTGCTTACAGTCAGACAACGGGAACAGTCAACAGCAGGACATATATTCCAGGGAGAAAAGAAAACAGGTAAGAGGAAAGCGCTGTGAGACTAGAGAGCCCGCACAGCAGTGGTGGGACTAGAGTCACCTTGGCGGGTGCTCTTGCATTGACGACACAGAGCTGGACGAGGAAACGAAAGCCTGGGTATGAGCCAGGGTCGAGGGCAAGGAGCCTTCAGTTACGGCACTAATTAAATTTCCCTTTTAGAAAAATCCGTGACCATTCTAGGGGCCTGGCCGGCAGCGGGCCCTCCTGAGTTGGGTGACATCCCGAGCCGCACTGACCAGCGCTGGGTCGCGGGACCGCCACATATCAGCTGTGTGGTCTCAGGTCCCTCCAAGGTGCGACAGAATGGAGACGATGCCTGCCCCCTGGGGCTGTGCTGGGGACCACAACACTTCAGACAGGGAGGGATCTCAGAGGCAGGCTGGCAGTTGGCCAGTGCTCATCCAAATGCCAGAATGAACCTCTGTGAGTGAGTGGAGGGGGTGAGACTTGACTCCAGACACACTGGCAGTGGTTGGGCATCAATGGTGGTCCAGGGAGGGGTGTGGAGGGGTTGTCTCAGGCGAATGAGTGGGTAGTGTACAGATGTACCCCGAGCACTCAAGGTCTACGTCCCCTCAGGATGAAGTCCAAACTCTTGCCACCCTCCCCCAGCACTCAGCCCTTCACCCAGGCCCAGCCTGCCTCCCCATCCCCGTCCCAGGCAGCCTCACACACACTTGCTGTTCCCCAGCTTGTCAGTTCCCCCAAAGCCCTACTCTCTCCAGAACAGCTGCCTCCTCTCAGCCACCTGGAGAACTCTCCTACACATCCTCCAAGACCCAACTCAAAGGTCGTCTTGTTCCCACATGGATATAATTTGGATGTCTGTCCCTGCTCAAATCTCATGTTGAATTGTGATCCCCATCCTTGGAGGTGGGGCCTGGTGGGAGGGATTTGGGCCATGGGGGTGGACCCCTTATAGCTTGATGTTGTCCTCACAGCAGCGAGTGAGTTCTCACAAGATCAGGTTAAGCGTGCGGTACCTTCCCCCGCCCCCGGCTCTCTCTGGCTCCTGTGTTTGCCATGTGAGACGCCTGCTTCCCTTCACCTTCTGACATGATTGGAAGCTCCCTGAGACCTCCCCAGAAGCTAAGCAGATGCTATTCCCATGCTTCCTGCAGAACCGTGAGCCAATTAAATCTCTTTTCTTCATAAATTCCCCAATCTCAGATATTTCTTTATAGCAGTGTGAGAATGAATGAATACACACAGCTTCCTTCCTGAGCAGGACAAAGTGCATGGCACTCCAGATGGCTTTTGTCAGAATAACATGGATCTACAGCAGCAACTGGTAAAAAAAAAAAAAAAAAAAGGATCAAGCAAGAAAACGTGGATCAAGCAGGAATCCATGGCTTTCATGAGGAAGCACGCATGAACCTCACATCTTACACCCACATTTCTCTCTGTCGCAAGTCTCAAGCCCTCCAAAATCAATGTGAGCTCTACTTACAAAGGGGACAAGTAGCGCTTCTCAATTTCATTCATCTTTCTCCCTATTGAAAATGTTTTCAGAAAATGAACCTGAGGCATGTTGGTTTTATTTCTCCACAGTGCTTTAAAGACTATTATTTTTCTCCAGAGCCTATTTCAATTAATCCAGCTATATTTTAATGCTATTGTAAGAGATTGTCTAGCTCAGGCACACAAAAGGCAGCCTCCCAGGGTAACTTGGGATGAGTCAGACAGTTTGTCTAACTGAAGGACAGTAACAACCTATTTCAGAGTCAGTCCATCCTCAGGTAGGAAATGACAAATGCTAACAGCAAAAAGTTCCCATGCAAATGTCCCAGCTCCATCCCAAGTGGGTCAAGGTCTTCTACCAATGAACCAGGCCTGTTTTGAACGTTTATTAAAGTGGAAGATTTGCTAACATTGAACCTGGCTGTTGCATACTTAGGCTGTTAAAAGATGACAACAATTGCAGCCTTGACTGTTGTGAGATATTGCTCCAGCCTTGACATTATTAGCCAGCAAATGTCAATTCCAAAGCACTCATTTCACAGTGAACTTTACTGTTCAGGCCAGGTTATTAAAGTGTGGGTCTCAGTCTGGTACTGCACATGCCTCTGCAACTGTTTTCACACACACACACACACATGCACCTCTTTAATTTATATGCTTCATCTCCTTTTCATTACTGTTCACTACCAACGCTTGTGCTCTATGCCCAAGTGAGGATTTAATATTAATGTTCCGATTGCAGATGTGATATAAATACAATGCTTATTAACTATTTACCGATTTTTCACAGAAGCCTGCACTATAAAAGATTCATTTTAATATGTGAATGCAATTTTAAACATTTATTAAATTAGCATTTCTTCTTTGGAAGGCAATAGCTATTAAAATCACAGGAAATGCAGTTCCTGTAAAACTGAATGCTATATAATAAGAGTAGCTTCATTCAATTACTTTCATTGAACTAAAAGCTCCAGTTAATTGTGCCAGACAGGACACCGGCAGACTCATAATGACATATTTTCCAATGCTCAAATATTTGAATCAAGCAATAAGTGAACTGAACCAATAGAATAATGAAGGCTATTTTCAAAGTATATTTCAGATATGCTAATGAGTAAAACTGCATTCATGATTTTTTTTGGCCATTTTCTTGGGAAATGGGCTTTTTTAAATTTTACTTGAAGTTCTGGGATACATGTGCTGAACATGCAGGTTTGTTACATGTATCGTGGTGGTTTGCTGCACCTATCAACCCGTCATCTAGATTTTAAGCCCCACATGCATTAGGTATTTGTCCTAATGCTCTCCCTCCCCTTTCCCCGAACCCCCCAACAGGCCCCAGTGTGTGATGTTCCCCTCCCTATGCCCATGTGTTCTCATTGTTCAATTCCCACTTACGAGTGAGAACGTGCGATGTTTGGTTTTCTGTTCCTGTGTTAGTTTGCTGAAAATGATGGTTTCCAGCTTCATCCACATCCCTGCAAAGAACATGAACTCATTCTTTTTTATGACTGCATAGTATTCCACGGTGAACATGTGCCACATTTTCTTTATCCAGTCTATCATTGATGGGCATTTGTGTTGGTTCCAAGTCTTTGCTATTGTAAATAGTGCTGCAGTAAACATATATGTGCATGTGTCTTTATAGCAGGATGATTTAAATCCTTTGGGTTTATAGCCAGTAATGGGATTGCTGGGTCAACTGATAGGGAAATGGGCATTTTTAACAGTACAAATGCAAGTTCTTTTGCTAAATTAAGACAAACATCTTTCCTTGTATTCAAAATGGAAACTGAGAACCAAGAGGTGAAGAGCTGTGGTCTTACATCTTTCAAACATTCTGGACAGTGCACCTCCAACAGCTTAATTTAGAACTTCATGGCCTTGGAAGGAAGTCTGATGACAGAGATGCAGGAAGAGTAAAATAAGAGGGAAGAGAGGAGGGAGTCAGCTTTCCCCAAGACCCACAGAGGCGAGGTCCAGTCAAGCCACTCGAATGTTAGGTACAGCTGGGATTCCAAGTGCAGAGATCAGAGGCCAGACGCCTGCTCTTAAAACACTACAGCTTTGCCTTGATGGCAGCAGTTAGTTTACTAAGGAAAAACATCATCACACATAGACAAGGTGTCACCTACTTCACAGACATCAGTTAGACGCGAAGGAGACCCATCCTTCTATTCCACAGAGAATCCACAGTGATAATCCCAGACAAACGCAGAAGCAGATGTGTCCTCTGCTGGACGTGCAAGGAATTCGGCTTGACATCGAAAACACTTTTACGCATGGATATCACCTCTTATGCCTCCCTTCACTCTCATGTAACAAATATGCTCGTCTAGAGCAAAGCAACTTCTCACACAAACGTGCAACCCAAAGTCCTGTTTCTTCCTCCTGCAGACCAAATCCCGGCTCCTGAATGCACCACCCTCCCGCCATCCCTGGAATCCTGAGGTTGGCCTTGACTTCTCCCACGTCCTCCACAGTCATCTCGAGGTGCCACATTACCGTCTGTTATTCTCCATCTCACTTCTTTGAATCAAGATTCCATGAATCATACTGAAAACACGTAGCTATTTTATGTACCACTGAGAAAGAAACGAAGTACTATTTAAAGCATGTCCCCGTGCTTTAATTTCCTAGAAGTTCTATTTTCTACTTACTGAAAAAGCCCTTCTAGAACCATTTAGACACCCATTTTTATGACATAGCATGCTTGTACGTAAAGAAAAATGAGAAAATAACCGAAACAAATCACCTGAATACCCTCCAAGATTTTACATCCAGAGCCTGACTCTTCTGAGCCACTTTTTGATTCCGAGTCAAAGGCATCAGTGCTTCTGCACGCAGCGTGGGAAGGACGCCCCGCCCTCATCTCTGAATTGCCCCCAAGCCGCTGGTACCTGAACTGCACATCCTGGTGCTGGTGCTTTCTGCCCTGCAGAGTAGGAGGCAATCCTTTTGCACCACTCTCAGGAACACAACGCACACGAGTGTGGCTGGTTGCTTGCTGGCCACACAGCCCTCCTCTCTCAGGCTGCACACAGGTTTGCAAAGTGAATCGGTTCCTCTGTGCTCCTCTGTTGAGGGAGAACCTATTTCTCCTCCTGAAATCTAGGCTAGTTTGTGACATCCTGCTGGAAGATGAGAGGCCACATGGAAGAGAATCAAAACGCTCAACAACCAGCACTAGCTGCCAGATGTGTTGGGGAGGCCAGCTTGGACATCCCAATCTAGTGAAACTTCCGCTGAACCCAGTCTCATAAGCAACCAAGATGAAACCAGCCCAAGACTTGTGCAGCCAACCCGCAGGACTAAGAGAAATCATAAACCCTTGTTGCCTGAAATCCCTGGGTGTAGGGGTGGCTTGTTATACCACGTAGTTCACTGACGCTGGCAGCTGCAACTTTTTGTGTCAACCTCCCTGTCTCAGGTCCTACACAATAGCTGGTTGTCACTCTGCAAGAATAGATGGAATTGAAGAAGAATATACTCAATCGATAGCAAATCTGCATCTTGATGTTCGACATTTAGGCCTTTCTGTGTATATAATAACTTTTTGTTTCAATTCTCATAGAAAAATCATTTTGAGAATATTTTACACCCAACATGTACAGAATCAACCCTGCACACAATTGAATACACAAATGAGCAGCTACAGCCAAGTTTCTCTATGAGCAACCAGCACCCACAACACGGCTGCCCACAGGAGTCCTGAGACGCTGTCGACGTCAGATGCACCTGTTCCAGGGATGTTGGGATGTGGGAACACGCCCTCCATAGAATCAATGATACACAGCATCTCTTAAGTCCCACTGCTCTGCTCTACCTGCCACCTCACTGGGAATGTCACAGTTGCTCAGGACCAGCCCCTCCCTGTCTATCTTGCTCCCTTTCCAGTCCATACAATTTATTCCATCAGTAGTATTAAGTATCAAGTGGATATGGTCCATTTTACTCCCTTGCTGAAATCTGGATCCCTGCAAATAAAAATGTCTTCCTGGGGAGCTCCCCTGACCCCCTACCTGCCCACTCTCACAATGCTTTCCCCCATAGGTATCAAGTGTTTCTTCCTGACTCCATTGGGCAGTGTTGATGGGGAGACATAGGCAGATGTGGAAGTTAAACAGCTTATAGGAGAAGCATCAATGATCTGTTGCAACTGTGGAGGTGGGGAGGTTGGTACTGGTGGAACCTGGGGTGATTTAATTACCAGGATTTAATTTACCGAGCAGGAGGGCTGGATGAAGTCTGCTGGGGTTACTCTCATGCTTATCGGCACTCTGCCTTCTCCAATCGTGGAAACTTACACTCCACTCATCTTTGTGTCTCTAGTGCTAGCGGAGTGTGCTTAGCAGGCTGCCAACACCTCACCACGGCCTCATGGATGACCAGATGAATCAACAAGTACCCCTTTCAGGCCTGATATCCTGTGGGTCACAAGTTCCAGGTCATGTTTGCGATATGTTCATTGAAGAGTCATGAAAGACTTTCTTCTTTGTATTCTAGATACTTGTTTTTAAGCTTGCAAATTGAAAAGAAAATCCAGCATCCAATTTTAAAGAAAGCTGATACTTGGATTGGCTGACGTCATTAGAATGTGCACACCACCAAGGGTCCCAACAGCCCCCCATATTCCACAAGGCAATATCTTAATGAAAGAGCACTCCTGTATTTTTTTAAATTTTGTAGCTTCTTTTCCAAAAAGACGTTGTGGCAATTCACACAGAAAATAGATAAAAGAGGTTTAACAAGTTAGAAATGGAAAACCTGGGGCAAGCAAGTAAAGAAACAAACACATTTATCATCAATGGCTAAGTAGCTGTGAATCATCACAAATTCCAGCCTCAGAGAAGTCCTGTGTGTGGAATTCTTTTCATTCTTAGAAACACACCCACGCTTCAAAATGAGGCCAAAAAATTTAATACTGAGTTTTAAGATAACACATCTTTACAGGTGTAGACCTTTATATAAAGGACAACGAATAGAGTAAGGCTTATCATTTTTGTAATCTCAATGATCATCCTTCATTCATCCACCCAACAAACAGCTAATATTAAAATGTGTTTCCTAGAGAAAGAAAATCCAAAATAAATAAGGCTATCATTCAACTCAAGAAGCTGCAAAAAATAACAAGAGTCGATTCAGAAGAAAAGCCTTGGCAATAAAAGCCAGAGAAGGACAACATGAGAAAGAAGCCAGACAGGCTAAGCTCACTCATGAGCAGACATGCAGAAATCTCCAATAAAATTTGGCAAAACGTATTCAGAATAATATTTTTTAAAACATCAGGCTTAATTAGTGAATGAAGTTGGATAAGGACCGTGGTCGTGAACTCGGAGTGAACACTTGGGTCAGCAATGTCGTTATTTCCAGCAACACCACACTGCATTAGTGCAAGTGCAGAGGAAGTGCAGGCTGGGCTCACCCAGGGCTGGACACTTGCCAGGTGCACATGGTGGCTCAGGGGTGAGAAAGTCAAACCTATTTGCAGAAGAGTGATTAAAACGGCAATCATGAAATCTGAGCTGCAACAGCAGAAAAGCAAAGCCCAGGGCTACCTGTTAGTTACTGGGAAAGAACAGATCGGGACAATACAGACCCTCAAAGCCAGCGTGTCACAGTAGGGAGGGGACTTCAGTCAATGAGCCAGGCAGACAGGCACTGGAAAGAGTATGCATTCAACAGCTTTGTCAAATAAATATTAATGTCAGTAGAACCACTAAAAGGCAGTTTTCGTAGGATGATCAGGGATAGAGGAGGATCACGTAAACAGTTACAAGTACTGGTAAGCCCCTCTAGGACCCAGCTTCTGCAAATTTTCCTAGTCCTGGATCCCATTACCTCCTTGTCATCCTTCCTCATGCTTTATGCTGCAACTTCAAACTGTGATCAGCACACACACACACATGCATCCATACACATAGGTACACAGACATCCACACACACAAATGCATCTATACACACATGTGCATCCATACACACAGATGTATCCATATGAATACCCATGTATGCATCCATACAAACATGCCTCTGTACACATGCATATGCATCCATACACATATGTGCATCCATACACACATGCATCCATGCATACACATATGTACTCATGCACACATTCACACATATGCATCCATATACACATCCATACAACATATGCATGCAACATATCCATACAACATATATGCATCCATACACACAGCCACACACATGCATCCACATGTACACATGCATGTAGTCATATGCACACACATATGCATCCATACACATACATGCATCCATACATATACATATGTACTCATGCAAACATATGCAGCCATACACATACCTCCAAACATACATATGTATTTATATACCAACACATATGCATCCATTAACACAGGCATACACACATATGCATCCATATGTATACACACATATGTAGTCATATGCACACACATATACATCCCTACAGATACATATGCACATGCATGTGCATTCATACACACATGTACTCCAGTGCACACATGCACATATGCCTCCATACACACACATGCATTCATACATACACATGCATGCCTCCATACACACTTACGTATTTAAACACATACATATGTGCATCCATACATACACATGCACCCATAACACATGAATATACACATATGCATCTATACATGCATGTACACCAATACACACATGTATTCATATGCACACACATGCATCCACACATACACATGCATCCATGTACACATACATATGCATCCACTCACATGTATTCATATGCACTCACACACATATGCATCCATACACACACATGCATCCACACACACACGCCTCCACACACATGTATTTATACACACACATGCACCCACACATATACACACATATGTATTCACACACACATGCGCATGCAGTGAGCTGCTTCTCCCACTGCTGCCATACTGTCACATCTGCCTGGAATGTCCTCCTCCCACCCCCATGCCAGAGCCCACTGCCACTCATGCCAAGCTTGAATCAGTTACTCTCCTCCCTGTCCCATAAAAGTTCAAATATATTTTTGTCTTCACACCTGCTGGATTGCATTATAAAATACCCGTGTGTGCCTCTCAGCTCTGGACTCTGTGTTCCAAACATAAACTTCCTCTCCTATTCACACCATTCTCAGAAGTGCACCTGATTTGTCTTTATAAGCCTGGCACTGACGCTGGCCCAGAAAGCTCTGTTTACAGCTCGGGCCCCCACCCTGCACTGTGCCCTTCTTAATGCCAGAAGACGCCAGAATCAGAAACAAGTTACTTACTTGTTTTAAAAAGTTACTTACTTTTTTCTTTCTCTGTGAGTTTTTTTCAACATTCGCATATCTTCTGCAAGACAAAAGATGTTGAACTTGAAATGTAAAGCCCGGCCCTAAGTTATCTCTATAAAATGCAGGCTGCATGCAGCCTTGTCTTTAGGAGGGAAATAACCAAGAGGAGGAGCAAGCTGTCCACAGAGGACATGGCTCATGGCAACAATGATTTCCCAGCCTCAGGAGCAGAAAACGCCCCAGGAATCTGTTCAGTTTCCTTCCTGGAGATCAGATGGCCCATCCTCCTCCTACCACAGCAAAGAGTCCCTGTCCACCTGCTGCCTTTGCAAGTGCAGGCAACCCATTTCTAATTACTCTTTAGTGAGGCTTTCTCCAATAGCTGCTACTCAAATTTGGAAATGCTCATACCCCAGCATTCTCTGCAAATTCAGAGCACCTCCTTGGTCTATTCTGTGTAAGTCACACGAACTTCAGTCTCTGAGCGATTGCATGTGGCCTCCTGTTGACCCTAAGTTCAACAACTTTGGCGAGGGGGAAAGATATTTACGCCAGTCAGACTCAGTCAGGGATTCCCAATGAACAGATAGTGGCAAAAAAGCAAAACACTTTAAGAGATGGGAAACACGTGGGGGGCAGGTAGAAAGAATGACTCAACTCCAAAGCCCCATGGTGTTCCTCCTCACTGTGCTATCAGGACTAATAGCACGAATTAAGTCAATAAAATCAAGAAACATCCACGTGTGCCAGGCATGCAGGTGGGACTCTAACCTAACCATCTGCCTGGATATCAAACTGCTGCGGGGTTATCCTTGGTAGACAGGACAAAAGGAGCCTTTCTCTGCCTTGAGGTACAAACCCTAGCAGCACGTGAACCAGAATGGGAGGAGGCCATCCTGGATGCTGCACCCTCAGTGGAGGTTCAAGCTCTCCAAATGCAGAAGGCGCTCATACCACAAAACCTAAAGGGTAGAGGAAGGCGGGCCACCTGCATGGTGTTCAAACCATCTGTCCTGCTCCACAATGAGATGAAAAATGGCAGCTCTTTTTCTTTGCTCGAGATAATGCTCATTGAAAACTTGATGAAGAGCTAGCTCCGGGAAGGTTCCTGGAAAGCCCTCAAGTCGTGTCCTACACAAAATGCATTTCAAACACACCCGTCAGGGCTAAACAATTAAGGATGAAGAATCCCACAGATGGGCTTCGGAACCACCCGTCTCAGCACCCTTCAGCTCCCTCCCGGTCACTGCTTTATGTCCATGAACACACACACAGTGCGGCACCCGCTTAGCCATGCCCAGGATTACTACAAAAATCGTGGCTTTTTTCACCAGGAGAGGCTGACATCCGGCACCAATTCTGTATTTCAGATATGGGGGAAGCAAGGCAAATTAAGAAAACAAAGCATCATGCTGGGTGCATCACGGGCAGGCGTAACTGTGCCTGGCATCAGCTCTGAAGCTGTATCGCGTATTTCAACTCTTGATCTCTAAGACTCCTGGTCTCCCAGAGAAAAGCAGTGGACTCCGTGTAGATCTTGCTGTCCTTGTGAATACATCATCCAAGAGCAGTTCCCCCACGCCTCATTTTTTAAAATCTAAAATTGTATCATATATAAGAATATTACATTTCACGACTGAAAAATAACCAATAGCTGAACTGGACCTATTTGGGAGAGATACTTGGGAAAAGGCTAATTTTTTCCCAAAACTCAGGAAAGAAAGGTACAAAGCATGCTCACTGTTGGACCTCACTGGGCACCCTCGGAGACTTCCAGTAAGGAAAATATTTGAAGGTCTCCAGTCCCGCAGCAACATAAAAGTGATTGTCTTGCAAATCCTTTGAGTTGCCCAAAAGATGCCCATTCATTGTAAATAATCTGTAAAAACAGAGAGAAGAAATGGGATAGAGACTTGAGGACCAGTAGCAAGTGTTTGAGCCTACACTACAACTAGTGCACAGACCGCTGGAGAAACAGTGCTCACCATAAGCAAGTGGTATCCAAACGGGCCAGTTAAACCCGACGGGAGCTGCTCTTCCAGGATTAGACTTGCTTTCCACTTTTAGATTTTTTAATTAAAGTATATTTTTAATTATATACAAGTGCTCAGAGGCTCTTGAGAACATGTTACACTCTTGGTTAGTGTTCAATTAATTTTAACTAATAACAGCTAAAATGAATACAAATTGGCCCATATTGTTAGAACAACACTTGGAAACCAAACCAGGATTTATTAGCAAATAATATGCATTTTTATAAGCACCAAAAGACTAATATTAGTCTACTTTTTACTCAGTAATCCTTTTCGGCAGGTACTCCTTCACTAGTTTATTTAGAAATGATTCCATTAATTCAATGCTGAGCCTCCATATGCATAAGACAATGAGGTAGGCAATGCATTGATAAAAATAAGCATAAGAAAGTCTCTGCCTCCCCAAAGTCATATGAAACCATAAAACAGCAGCACACAAAAGCCTACAAAGCTAAATATGACAAGAGAAGTGCAAACGGTTGGGGTCCAAGAGGAGAAAGGCTGAGCCCAGTTGCAGGCTTCACAGAGCTGGAGGAATTTGCAATGGGGTCGGGAGGGTGAGTGGGATTTCATCATGTACAGACGGGATGAAGCCATCTCGGCAGGAGCGTGCTGTGCACAAAGTCAGAACCCAGGGCGGGGAGTGGAGCTGACAGTCACTGAGGATGAGAGGCAGGCACAGCCGTGAATGCACAGGACAGGGGCGGTTTCCAAAGGGCCTTGAATTCCGGGGAGGAGCATTTATCATTAATTGTATCAGAATGAAGATTTCCAAGGAAGAGGGGATAAGGGCTATGTTTTAGCACTAGTGAGCGGGCAGCTGTGGCCAGGACGTGACTGAGGAAGAACTGCCCCTGTGGGAGGAGGCTCAGAGCTTCTGCAAGAGCCTGAGATGAAGGAATGAATTAGGGCAGGAAATGCAGGAGCAGAACAAGAGAAGAAATGCAGGGGGCATGGAAAGGAGGAATCTACAAAACCTATCCCTCAGCAGAGCTGGGCGTCAGAGCTGCCCAGAAGGCCAGCTTCAGAGTGCTGGGCCCCACCGCAGAGCTCCCAGCTCAGGAGGCCTGGATAAGGCCTGTGTGTGGCATTTCTAACAAGCTCCTGGCTGACACGCTGCTGATGCTCCTGGACCCCATCCCGAGAGCCGCTGTCTGAGACTGACCCTAGAGGCATCAAGACGGGAACCTGGGAGAGGTATGGCAGAGCTGCACCTGGGGGCCCGCCTGGAGCAGAGGCTTCCATGATAAACCCAATGCTTGGAATTCTGTTCTCCTCCCGCCGGGACCTGGGGACAGTCAGTCCCCTCTGGTGGACTTGAACAGCCAGTGCCAGAATCCCGAGGAGTAAATCAGGAACATGCAGAAGCCTCACCAGGGAAGTGGGGGACTGACAGTGGTCCTAAGGAGAGGGTGTCCCCAAAGCAGCTGCTCCTGGGGGCCAAACAGCAAGGCTCTGAAGGGTGGGAACAGACGAACCAAGAATTCACACACAAATATGCAAAATGATATCAAAGAGATGGCAGATATTCCCAGCATGAAACAAGAATATGAAACCATAACACAGAAGCAAGTAGAAATACTGATGTGAAACTCAAGTCGTGGAAAGAAAGATCACAATAGGGGGTGAACCGTAGAATGGACATGGAGGAGGTGCAAGCTGCTGTTTGGAGGTAAAACTGAGGAACGCCCTTAGAGGAAAGGAGGGAGGAAGAAACAGGATCTGCAAAAGAAGAGCTAAGAAATGAAGGTGAGCAGACATGCCAACACCAGCGATAAGAATCCCAAAAGGAAGTTACAGTAAGAGTGGAAGGAGAAAATATGTATAGAAATCATGAAAACTAATTTCCTGGAATTGAGGAAAGAGGACAAGCCACAGGTAAAAGAGTCCATGGATGTCAAAGAACAGAAACTACAGGAAAACTTGCCAGCAGACACCTGGGTGTGACACCCAAGGTCACAGATGGCATCCTCAAGGCGTTGGGGAGGAAGACCTGGCCGCACCGCCCGGCAGGACAGGACTGACTGAGGCCTCTGGCAGCAACACAGACGGGAAAGACGCTGACATTTTCAAAATCTAGAAGGAAAGAACACTAAAGCCAGCCAGACCCTCAGGTAAACACAAGGGACGAGATAAAAATGTCCTCAGGCTTACCAGGCCTCGGGAGATTTGCCACACAGAGACCTATGCCAAGAACATTTTTAGAGGACTTGGTTAAACAAGAGGGACAGTAAATCCAGGAGTTGCTATGAGAATGGTATGAAGTAAAGGTGACCAAATACAAGGACCAATTTGCTTTGTCTTTTTTAAAAAAGCTAAGATCCAAGAAAACACATTCATCATAACCCAAACTTCAAATTCTCGATCACAGCCATGAGACAGGGGCTGTTGAGGGGAGCCAAGGGACATACAATTGTGCTTATGTTCTTGGCTGGGGACGGGGAAGATGCAGAGATCAATTAGCTCAGAATCTCCAAGGCTTGGCGACTGGCAGATGAGGGAGAAGGTGTGTGCAGTGTCCAGCATGGGTTCAGGGATTCTGGGTGCCCAGCAGAATGATGGAGCCGGGAACAGGCAGAGGAAGGCAAGGAGTGGGGCTGATGGCTTGGGGTGGAGGCGGATAGAGGAGAAAATGAGCTGTCAGCAACTGGGTAATGGTAAAAAATGCACCTGAAAAAACTCAACTGGAATGTCTCCGCATCAACCAAAGGCATTTCAGGTTTTCCTTCCAGCAGCAGGGGCCTTGCAGGAATGAAGCTGGTTGTTTTCACTTTCATTTGTTTGCTTCTAGGAAGTTGTGTTCTTTTCATTCAGGGATGGAACCACAGATACCAAAGAAGAGGACTCTGGGTGGCTCAATGCAAGACTCAGGAGGTGCCTGCTGAGTGAGACAGAGCCATGGCCACCAAACTGTGGTTTAAACCCTACAGGGCCAACAGGACACCTGGCCGCCCACATGCTGGAGGAACAAACGGTTCAGGCATGTTCCCCTCGGACTCTTCCCTAAACTCATCTCAGCCTCATTTTCTTCTAAGAGAGGTACAAAGTCTACTCACAGGGTGAAGGGTAAGTAGAAATTCCTCGGTGGGATAAGACAGGAAGGAAGTTCCAGATAGAAAATGACACATCCATCCATGTGAAAACGTGAGCCTGCATGTGATGTTCAGATTACACCTACACAGACATACAAATGTGAGCCGGGACGTCACATACAGAGAACGGCGGCGTTTACTGAAATGTGAGTCTCACAGAAATGAATAGCAAGAATGTGGATATCAAATGAGATCATGCACATAAATCAAAGTGTTTTGCATCATAAAATGCTAAACACTAGGTATTTCGATTATTACTTGTATCAGAAAATCTGAGGACTAAATGAAACAGCCATTTGCAAAATTGTTTTGTAAATTGGAAAACATTACAAAAACGTCTATTAAATGATTTTTAATGAACCTTAAAGATTGGGGATATAGTAGAAAATGTAAATATCTCTAAATTAAATCCTTTACCAATAAACAGCCAACTTGGCTGTTTTCCCAAAATAAAGATACAGTCTATCTCACAGGAATTTTAAAATATTTATGTTTAATGAGCTTCCTTTTCAAGACCATGTAGTGATTAAAAGATAGACCTGATTTTCAGCTAAGGCTTCAAAATCTCTGGAAGCAGGGTCTCACTGGGCACCCTGAACCCCGGACTCCGAGTCCATGGGTCTCAGCTGTTAGTTCAGCTAGTTTCCCCACTATTAAGGGACTAAAAAATATATATATTTATCAGACAGGGTCCCAAACTTTAAGGAGCTTAAAATATAGTGGAGAAGAGATGACAAGTCCACAAATAACCACAGTCCAAGGTTGATGGGCTATTTATCAGGAAGCTGAACCCAGGACTCAGTCTTCAGGTCTCTCCTTCAACACTAACTCCATCCCACCCAGCACCTCAACCACCAATACCATCCACAACACTCAGATCGTGTGTCCGTTTCTCCAGCCTGACCTCTTCCCTGACTTCACACTCACATATCCAGCCTGGCACATCTCCACTCTAACGTCCAATATGCCTTGTCAACTGGATGCATCCAAAAATTCATTCTTAACTCCCCCAAAACCTGTTCCTCCTCCCACTTCCCCTTCTCAGGAATGGTACCGACAGTCACCCAGCTGCTCTGATCAGAAGGCTGGGAGTCTTCCTCCTTCCTCCCTCCTCTCCCCTCCCGCGTCGCCTCCCCCACCACACACTCCCCACCTCCACCCCACCCCCACCTCTCACTCACTCATTCCTACATGAGGTTGATCAGCAAGCCCCATCACCTACAGTAACACAGCCACAACCTGCCTGCCTTGGCCCCAGCCACTGTGGTCTCCCCGGGATCACCTGCAGGAACCTCTAAACAAGTCTCCAATCCCACCCCGTAGTCAGGTGATGACACTCCCTGCTCAGAACCTGCCAATGGATTCCCACCACATTCACTGCCCAAGCCTCTAAGTGAGGTCTACAAGCCAGTCTTCACTCCCAGACTCAGCAGCTCCTGCCCTCCCTCACCAGGCACTGCCCTGCCACCGGTAGCTTCCCACCACGGAGCCTGTGCGCCTGAGGGTCCCTCTGATTGGGATGATCTCCATCCAGATCACGATGCGTTTTACTTCTCTGTGCCATTCAGATGTGTTCTCCAATGTCACCTCCTCAGAGAAGCCTGCCCTGACCAGCCCAGTCACTCACCCCAAGCCTGGCCCTGCTTCATTCCTCTGTGCCGCCCTTCGCACGGCATTTATCAGGGATCTGCTCCTGAGCGTGCATCTGTCGTCTCTCCACTAGACAACGTCTGCCCTGCGAGGACCATACTCACCCCATCCCCTTAGGGCTTAGATGGAAACCCCTCAAGCACTCGATAAATATTTGTTGAATCGATCAACAAACAAAGAAAGGTTCAGCATGTGGTACAACCAAAGACTTCACTTCTACTTTGAGATGGCCGAGGTCAGGCCACACCCAGCGTGTCCAGTGTGTGCCCTGCACCTTGCACCTACGCTGGGATGGGGCTACTGCCTGGGCCAGGAAGATGCACAGGACACGCTGTGCTGAGCCAGAAGTGACATCCACTGGGGCAAGCAGCTGCCACTAACAGCGGTGGCCAGGCTGCTCCATGACAATGGTCTGCTTCGCCTCCCTCAGACCTTTCACTGCCTCTGGGGTGGGGGCCCCTCTCTTTCCTAATCAGTCTAGTCAAGATGAGTAAACTCAAGTTCATGGATCACCATGGTCTCTCCAGAATGACTGTCACCTAAATCACGGACGCTGATGTTCAAAACACCCGCTGGTGGATAAGGGACAGCTGTGCCCATGATACAGGGCAGCATGACTGACGCTGAGCCCTGCACAGAAACCGAGGCGGGAAGCCCCTGCCTCAGAGGGGCCGGGGCCGGCTCACAGGGGTGGGCCATGGGAATACACATGCATGTGCTGTGTACATGTATGTCCCGCCCTGGCATTCATCATTAGCTCTTAAAACATCATAAAACTCTGCATGTAGCCACTAGGGCCACCTGTAAGTGCTGCAGCCCTGGGTATCCACACCTGTCTCCCAGCATTTTCCAAAAAGTTTCACTACGGCCAGGCCCTGCTTCCCTCAGGGCCCTCACGCCTCCTCGCTCCTATGGCAGGCCATTGTCCACACAGTCCCCCCACCCCAGAACACCTCCCTTACTTCCACTACCTATTTCTTCAGAACCCAGGACAGACCCTCCTTCAACTCCCTTCTGCTCTGAGAACTCTCACGGAGCTCAAGGTCCTCCTCTCTCTCACCACCCAGGCCCCAGCACTGCCTCTGATTGCAGTGTAACTGTTTCCCTTAGAGGATCCGTCTCCCAGCAAGGCTGTGCGATCCTGAGTGTCAAGGAGCATGTTCTTGCAGATGTTTTATCACCTCCCAGCTCCTAGAATAGTGTGCGGTGCAGAGTATACACTCAACAAACAGTGGGAAATTGAAAACGGAGAGTGGAGATCATTCCACTTTTCTCAGAGAAATTCACAAGAATAGCTCGTCACCTTTTCCTTCCAGCAGGTGGCATGGAAAGAATTTTCAGAACTGTTGACCTCAGGCAACTTGCCCTCTTTCATCCTCCATGGCCCCCACTCCATGCTAAACATCATTCCTTTCTTAGAGTGGGTCATGCTGGTCCCCATCCACTCCCACTTTCCCTGGCCAGGGCCTGGCCTAGGTGAGGCACAAGAGGCCCACCGGGTGCTGATGTGAGAAGGTACCCTCCTGCCGCGACTCCTCCAGGTCCTCCAGTTCTTACAGCACGCATCTCTTCTGGGAGGTCTCTCAGTCTGCGCTCCCCCGGCAGTGTGCTCCCTCTCACGAACATGCCACCCTCGCTGTAACTGCTCACGTGACATGTTTCCTCTCTGCTGGGCTGCACTGGGGCTGAGGACCGAGCCTGTTCTGCTCACGGCTGCATCCCTGGTGTTCAGCCAACAGCCTCTACGAGCACCTTTTCCTAGCCGAGATCAGCAATTGTCTCGCATAGAGACTTACAGAATTTCACTTAAGTATTTCTCTGGGCTATTTGGATGCATTATGCCAAAAGTTCAAACTATCCAATAAATCAAGGAATTTTAATACACTACAAATAATTAGCCTGGGCAACATGGCAAGACCTCATCACTACAAAAAAAAAAAAACAGTCATGAGTGGTGGCTTATACCTGTAGTCCCAACTACTCAGGAGGCTAAGGTGGGAGGATCCTCTTAGCCCAGGAGGTCAAGACTGCAGTGAGCTGTGACTGCGCCACTGCACTGAGCCCGGGCAACAGAGTCTCCTAAAAAAAGAACCGGCTTAGTTTCTAACCCACACAAGCAAAAGGTGTGACGGAAATCTCAGCTGAATCATATTGGCATTATCTAAAGGATGATAAATACAGAGAAATATAAATAATTTCTCAAATGCATGAGAAACAGTAGCTGTAGTTCCCATTCAAAAGTAACACACACATTGATTTTTTTAACTCTGTTAACGTGCATATTGCTTCACTCCTTCAAGCTTAGCATTTGTACTTTCTAAGCATTTCTTTTATTTCTAAGCTCTGCACTTTTCCTAAACTCAACCATAAAAAACTAATTTAAGTCCAGGAAAAAAAAGAAATTAGCTTATTGATCTAATGTCTTTTTTACTCTTTAAATATTCTATTCCCTTCCTTACTTCTACCATACAAGAATTTTCTCTGCTACTTTCACTACTATCATTCTACATGTGATACTTAAGATTTATTCCAAGGCTGGGTGCAGTGGCTCACGCCTGTAATCCCAGCACTTTGGAGGCCGAGGTGGGCAGATTACCTGAGGTCAGGAGTTCAAGACCAGCCTGGCCAACATAGTGAAAACTCCTCTCTACTAAAAGTACAAAAATTAGCCAGGCATGGTAGCAGGCGCCTGTAATCCCAGGTACTCCGGAGGCTGAGGGAAGAGAATTACTTGAACCTGGGAGGTTGATGTTGCAGTGAGCCAAGATTGTGCCATTGCACTCCAGCCTGGACAACAGAGCAAGTCTAAAAAACAAAATAAGTAAATAAATAAAAAACAGATTTCTTCCACTATCGTTTCTGGCTTCTCCCAGAAGTATACACAGGTCTATCTACTGCACACAGTTTTATTTCTCTGAGAATAACACACTAATATTTATAGCTGCATTCTGGGAGCATGGAGGTATTCCTGGTACAGATCTGTGCACAAGCATCTAACTTCCACCTGCTCGTCGCCACTGCCATGAGGTTACTCATTGCTCCACTGTTCTAAACGGCTCAACAGTTTACATCCTGCTCAAAAGTGGATATCAGTTTTCACTGATGGTATCACAACTGTTGACTGTAAATCACCCTTGAATGTTTTTAATCTATCCCCAAGGGAGAGTTAACTGACAAAAGCATAAGGCAGGATTAACTGTTTCTGCTCCTCCTCCACAGCGGCCACCATCAGGAGACCACCGCTGCCCGCGGCGGGCTCCACCTCACTCTCCTTGCTGCATGGCGTTTTCCCACTTCTCGGCCTGGAAGATCTTCCTCTCCCCTGCGCCTTCTCAGCCCCTCCCAGGGCAGTCCTTCACACCTCATTATCGCCCAGAAGCGTCCCCAGGTGGATGTCTGGACCTTGCCTCTGCAGCCTCTTGGCCTCCCAGCCTCCCGTTCTCCCACTTTACCTTCCTCTAATCTGTACCAACAGCTGGACCCTGGGCCTGACGCCACCCAACTGGCTCTGGCTTCACGTCCACACCAGCAATGGCTGCGCCTGCTGCGCCATGAGCCCCCGTCCCTGCCTGTCCCTCCCTGCCCTCACCTCGTGGACCAACCGTCCATCTACCTTCTCCTCTCTCATCCCCAGCTTCTGAGTGCCCGAGAGTACATGCAACTGCAGGCTGGTTCCACTACAAACCTTCAGCACGCAGTCCAGCAGCGCCCTCCACCCTGCTCGGCAATCCTCCCATTCCATGGCCCTCCCGTTGCCCCCATTCTCCTTCTGGCCATTCGCAAGACATAGCCTTCTCCCTTTTTAGAGTCCATTAGGCATTAATTTGCCACCTTCCTTCCCTCCTACCTTAAAGCTTTCTGTACCTGCACCAATCCTCACCTCCACCCCTGCCTTGCACGAAGGGTGGCTCCCCCACCTCGCACGGCTTACGCATCCACCCATCCTCTAGGTCACACTCTCTTCCACCTGCTCAGGGTCTGGCTCCTATGCCCCACTCCTTCCTCCACCTTCTCCCTCGGAAGAGAGGTGTGCTCAGGCCCCTCGTGTTCAGCGGTGACCATGTCTTTGCCCTGAGCCCCTCAAGCCACAATCCCGCATCACCCTTCTCTCCCTATTTCACAGACACGTACCCCCTACACTCCCATCTCTGCTTTCTCACCCACCACTCCAGCCCGCCCACAGGACCTGGCTTCCATCTCACAGTGCCAGCGGCCACCTGCTAAGTGCAGTCAGAGAGCACATTCTAGATCTCGTCTCCCGGGCCTCGGCTGTGGTGTTCGCTGGAAGCTAATCCAGCCCAGGCGTCCAGGCTGTGCCTTCCCGGGCCGCTGCCTCCACTCTGGAGTCTGCAGCTGTTCTGCACGCCCCTCTGTGGCTTCCCTTTATCTCCCACTCCAAACTACCCCCAAGAACTCCACCCCCAGCTAGTTAGCGGCTCCAGGACTGGGAACAGGCAGAGGGCCAGGAGTCCATAGCCACAGAACACAAGGCAAAAAGAATTCAAACAACCGCATCTGGGGCAAAGGCAGGATCAAGTGCCACGTGGTCAGATGAGGCACCAACGGGCAGGGCCACACAGAGGTGGAAACCCATTCCAGCATCAGGACCACGAGGGCACAACTTGAGGCCGGAGAGATGCCAAGGAAAACAGAGCTGCCCTCATAGGATACCCAAAACCTTGCCTGCGGGCAGAACAGGGACATAAAAAGAACCGATGAGAGGAGGATTCTTGTCTTTGTTTTACACGGTTTGACGTTTCTGCCTTCTTGTGAAAACTCTGACCACAATGGCCCCACATTCTCACCAAGTGACAAGCAGTTGATGGAAGACCCCGCAGGCACCCGAGCTGCCCACCTTCTCCAGGCCAGCTCCTGGGGGCCTCGTCCACACAGAGCTCCACCGACTACTGAGTTCACACATCCCCAGTCGAAAACTCCAGCTTCCATCTCCATCTGTAGCGCGGGCCTGGGGGTCCCACAGGCACGTCTTCATTGATTCTTTAACTTGTTATCAACAACCAAACCTGCTCCTCTGCAGGACTCTCCACCTCAGAAAAGAACTCTCATTGGTGTGGTTGCCCCAGTACAATATTGGAGGAATAATAACTCTTTCAATCCATGAACACGATATCTTTCCATCTATTGTATCTTTTTCAAGTTCTTTCATCAGTGTTTTATAGTTTTCAGTGTAGACAGCTCTCACTTGCTTGGTTAAATTTATTCGTAAGTATTTTACTCTTTTTGGTGCTTTAGTAAATGGGATTTTTCTCTTAACTTCTTTTCCAGATAGCTTGTTGAGATTGTGTGGAAACACAAGTGATTTCTGTATGTTGGTTTTGTAACCTGCAACTTTACTGCATTCTTTTATCCTAACAGTTTTTTGGTACAGTCTCAGGTTTTCTATATATAAAATTGTATCATCTGCAAACAGATTATTTGACTTCTTCCTTTCCAATGTGGATGCCTTTTGTTTCTTTTTCTCATCTGGTTCCTCTTGTTAGGACTCCCAGCCTTATGCTGAATGTAAGTGGTACAAGTGGGGCACCTTTATCTTGTTTCTAATCTTAGAGGAAAAGCTTTCAGCATTTTACCATTGAGTATGATGTTAACTGTGGTCTTGTCGTGTTTGGCTTTTATTATGTTGAGATATATTCTTTGTATACTAATTGGCTGAGAGCTTTGATCGTGACAGGTTGTTGAATTTTGTCCAGTGCCTTTTCTGTATCTATTGAGATGATCATGTGATTTCTTTCATTCTGTTAATAAAAGTGAGGTGTAAAGTTAGATTGTTTGAGATCTTTCTTTTTCGTTAATGGAGGCTTTTTTTTTTTTTTTTTTTCCCCGTTTTTGAGACAGAGTTTTGCTCTTGCCCAGACTGGATTGCAATGGTACAATCTCAGCTCACTGCAACCTCCACCTCCCGGATTCAAGTGATTCTCCTACCTTAGCCTCCCAAGTAGCTGGGATTACAGATGCCCACCACCACGCCTGGCAATTTTTTATATTTTTAGAAGAGACGGGGTTTCACCATGTTAGCCAGGCTGGTCTTGAACTCCTAACCTCAGGTGATCCACCCGCCTCAGCCTCCCAAAGTGCTGGGATTACAGGTATGAGCTACTGCGCCTGACCAATACAGGCATTTTCTTTACGAAATTCACTCTTAGAACTGGTTTTGCTGAATCCCATAAGTTCTAGTATTTATTTCCATTTTTGTTGCTCTCAAGATTTTTTTTTATTTCCCTTTTGATTTCTTCCTTGACCCAATGGTTGTTTAGGAATGCATTGTTAAATTTCCACATATTTGTGAATTTTCCAATTTTCCTCCTGTTACTGATTTCTAATTTTGTATCATTATGGTCAGAAAAAATACTCGATATGATTTCAATCTTACATTTGCTAAGATTTGATTTGTGGCCTAATATGATTTATCCTGGAGAATGCTGTGTACACGTGAGAAGAACGTGTATTCTGCTGCTGGTGGACAGAATTTTCTGCAGTCTGTTAAGTCCATTGGGTTTATATTGTTATTCAAGCCCACAGTTTCCTTATTGACTTTCTGTCTGGATGATGTATTCGTTATTGAAAGTGGGGGTACTGAAGTTGCCTCCTATTATTGTATTGCTGTCTACTTCTCCCTTCAGTTCTGGTAATACTTGCATATTATATATTTAGGTGCCCCAGTGATGGTTGCATATCTATTTATAACTGTTGTATATTCTTGATGGACCGACTCTTTTAACATAATGTGGTGACCTTCTTTATCTCTCGCTGTAGTTTTTCACATGATGTCAATTTTGTCTGAGGTAAGTCCAGCTGCCCCTGTTCTCTTTTGGTTTCCACTTGCATGGGATAGTTTTCCCATCCCTTCACTTTCAGCCTGTGCATGTGGTTAAAGCTGAAGGCCGATCCAGATTATCCTCACAGTCGCCTGACTCATAGCCCATCTCTCACCTCCCACCTTCAATCCATCATCACGACAGACGACCACCATGGTGAGCTTTCGTTCATGCAAATGGGACCCACTGGCTGCACCACAGCAAGCCCCCTGCCTGGTCTGTAAGGTATTCATGGGACCTACATTCTGGCCTCAGGGCTGGCCGCTTCCCTCACAATAGCGCTGAATTCCTGTGACGACAGTGTGGTGTTTCCTCAACACACTCTGCTTGTTTGTGCCTCATCGACTGTCACAACCATAATCACAAACCCATTCCATGCCTACTGTGCATCGTGTGTTATGCTAAGCACTTTATACATATTAGGACCCTTGGAAGTAGGTATTATTATTTCCAGTTTTCCAGATGACAAAACATGCATCGAGGAGTTAGGAATGTGCCTGAGGTAACAGAGACACCGACAGCGGAGAGGAGATTTGCTCCACGTCAGACCCCCAAGCCCATGCTAGAAGCCATTACACACACTACCTCCCTCCCACATGCTCTTCTGTCCCATGGAATTCATTTCCCCCATCTCTGCCAAGACTCAATCCAAACACCAGCTCCCACAGGCCTGGCTCCTCCAGACCAACTGGGAGGCCTCATTTTATATATATATATATATA
>NW_012118821.1:9964955-9983781 GCF_000951035.1 Colobus angolensis palliatus
AAAAAAAAAAAAAAAAGTAAGTATAATACCAAGATTGAAAAAATACTATCTGCTTGAAGAATGAAAATTAAGAGTTTATGGTGAATCATTTTAGACCTTGCTGGTCCAGGCAGAAAACTCTCACAGAAAAGAATAAACACAAGCTGTCGCCCCCTGGCTGTCCTATAGGCGAGAGTCTCCTTACTTCCGAACGCCTCCTAAAGGGAAGACTTTTTCTCCGATCATGGCCAGCACGATGTCCCAATCGGACAGACTAAATTTGGGTATAATGATTTTTGCAGGTGGAATAAATAATCTTCCATTTGTAAAAACACTGTAAGGATAAAAAGAAAAGCATTCATTAATATGTTAAGTTTCAGGGGGAAACATTGAAAATTCAATATATATATAACTAAAGAACTGTAAAAACAATGGGATGCACTAAGCAGCCTCCAACACTACATATCATGCCCTATTGAGGACCTCATCAAGCTGTACAGAATGTCACAGAGCCTGGTGACAGATGTGTGTGTGTGTGTGTGTGTGTGTGTGTGTGTATGTTTTTGTTGTAGACGAAAACCACGACAGTGGGCTACAGAAAGTGAAGGTGCCTTAAGGTTAATAGTGGTTGTGAAACCGGGAAAGTTCCCTTGTCCCGCTCGCAGAGCACGCGATGGGCGCGTGGCTCGCTTTTCCAGTGCCCCACTGCTCAAACCTCTAGGGGGCGCATGCAGACCGGCAGGCTGTGGGGCTCCAACTCCACAGTTGTGACATTCTGGGCAGCTTGATAAAAATCTGGGCATTTTATAAAATCTCAAATGCCCAGATGAATAGAACATAACTCCACTTTTTATAAAACATGTCTCCCACTACTATAATGGGTAAAATGAAAGAAAATTGTGTCCATTTGGAAAACAGGCAGACAATTTTGCCTTAAATAATGTAGCTGCTTTCCCTTTCTCTGGAGCCGAGATCATCTCCCAAAGAAAATAACATGCTTTCCTTTGAAAAGTTAATAGAAACCGCTTATTTCACTCCTGAGTTTTAACGCAACTTCAATATAATCTTAGGGGTGTTAGTTTACTGTTTCTATGTGTTGAGGGAGAGGAAGTGCTTAGAAGATTTTCAAAACCCAACACAAAGTTAGTAGTGTTCATGAGACTATGCCATAATCAAAGACACATGCAATAGTTTCAGACTCTTGTAATTCCCATTAAAAAAAATGTAAAATACAAGGTGGATTGTTTAAGTCTAAAAAGAATAAATGATATCATTGATATCCTTTAACAATATGTAAGCTCAACTTTGCAATTCTGGTTGTTAATTTTTTTACATTAAATGTTTTTACATTATAATTTACTGTTACTGCCATTTTTTGTCTTTTTCCTTAAATGCAAATAACTTAGAATTTGAGAAATATCTCTCTGTAAATATAAATCTTAATTTAATATGCTTGTCACAATAAAGAGAATCTATTTTCTCTGCTAAGGTTTTGTGGCAAAAGAGGCTTCCAATCAACCCAGAGTCCAACTTATTCCATATTTAAGATGCTGCCCACAGAAGTCATAAAAAGAAATGTTCTATGCAAGTTATATCAGAGTTTATCCATGTGCTATTACAATTACAATAAAGATTTGCTACAATGTTTTCAACTATTGGTTTTCCTAATTGGTTTAGGCTGCAAGTTTTTCTAAATATAGATTACTAAGAGGAATAAAATAATAAATGTTTAAACAAGGTCTTGCTATATTTTGTCTCAGTTTTTAAGAAATTTAATTTATAGTCTTATCCTGAGATATTGAGAAATAGGCACACCAACCCACTGCTGATGCAGCTGGATGCAGCTGCAAATCAGCACAGTCTTCTTGAAGAACACTTTGGCAAAATAGATCAATGTAATATAAGGGATAAATAACCACCGACCCACTCATCCCACACCATGAAATCCACCCCACAGGAGAGCGGACAAAGATTTAGAGGTGAAGGTCTTTCTCAAAGAATTATGTATGAAGTCAAAAATATAAAATGTCTAAGTATAGAAGACTGGTTAAATAAATTATGCCACAGCCACACCATGAAGTATACAGCCATTAAAATTTGTTTATGCAGAATTTATATCTACAGGGGGAAAAGGGTCAAATATAATTAATGTCGTAGACAAAACCCACAACAGTGGGCTACAGAAAGAGCACGAGGAGTGAAGGTGCCTTAGGGTTAATAGTGGTTGTGAGACAGGAAAAATTCCCTTGTCCCCCTCGCAGAGCGTGCGATGGGGTGTGGCTCGCTTCTACAGGGCCCCGCTGCTCAAACCTCTAGAGGGGCGTCCTGACGGGCAGGCTGTGGGGTTCCCACCCCATGGCAGTGTCTAGGGGTAAACGTTTCCAGCTCCTGAAGCCCCAGGGGGTGTGTGTTACAGGCTGCTCTTTGAGTTTGGCCGTAGGTGGCTGATGTTAATCAGCTCAATTAGACCTCTGCCTTGTGGCAAAGACAAAGGGCTTTGTATCCTGGGTTCTGGACTTGGTGTACCAGAAGAATTGGACCATTATGTGCACTTGGAGAATGAGTGCAAGGTTTCATTGAGTGGAAGTAGCTCTCAGCAGATGGGGGAGCCAAAAGGGAGATGGTTTTTCCCTGGAATCAGGCCTCTCAGCACCCCAAGGCTCCTCCAACTGCCCCAGCCAAACTCCGTGCTGGTCTGCCTTTCGTGGCCCGTCGGTGTGCTGGTGCCTGTTCGTGCGTCCCTCTTGACGCACCACTTGTGTGTTCCTCCGCCGATGTGCTCCTCCCCACGTCCAGCCATTTCTGTCTCTGCCTTGCTAGGGTCTCAAGTTTTTATAGGCACAGGATGGGGGCATGGCAGGCCAGGGTGGTCTTGGGAAATGCAACATTTGGGCAGGGAAACAAAAATGCCTGTCCTCACGCAGGTCCCTTGGGTGGAGCCCTGGTCAGGGACCACGCCCTCCTCTCCCCAGCACTTCCCTTCCCCCTTCTGTATCGTTTAAAGGGGCCACACTCTTCCCTTCCCAGCACTTCTATATCAGTTGTCTCTGAGGGATGGGATAACTGGAGATTTTTATTTTATTCTTCATGCTTTTCTAGATTTCCACATTTTTATAATAAGCCTGTAAATAGAAAAATCTGTAAAATTTTTTGGATTTTTAAGATAAAGAGAAGAAACAATAATCTCTGATTTATAAACTAGGAAATGGCAAGTTCAGAGGGAGAAACGGACTTCACAGGTCTCTAAAAGTTTGCTGGTTGAGCTGAAGAATGAAGCTAGACCAATATCACCATGCTGGGTTTGGGGCCCGTGTTGTTCAGGCAGAGATGATCCATCTTCCAGGTAGCTGAATGAACAACTCCATCTAAAACAGCCAGAAAAGTTTCCCTGCAAGTCTGTGATAGGTTGTGGATGGGCACACATCAAATCCCATCACTGGTAAATAAACACTGGTACATGTGAATTTTTGAATACCTGGTACTCATTTTTGAAAGCACAATTTATATATGCTGATAAAAAAACATATCCAAGATAAATTGGGTGGTTACCAAAAAATGAAGGTACACAACAGTGCATGCAGTACACATATACCTATAAACGCTTGACCACGCATGGCCCATCCTAGAAAGAGACCAGAAACTGCGACGCTGGTTCCCTCTGGGGGAATCACTAGAGAACTAGTGATATAAACCAAGAGACTTTTTTTTTTTCCCCAGATAGACCAGCAGAAAAAATTTATTGCCCTTGGAGTGGGATGCTGAATACATCTCATCATATAGTTCATCTCAATTTAATTTCATTATCTCTCTTCTTTCTTCACACTTTGAATTTTCCTCAACTCTCTGCCAACAAAAACTTGTAATCTGATACAGAAGTTGCACATACAATTATCTGTAATACAAATCAAACCCTTTGACAAGGGAGTAAAAACAAACATTAATTCTCTTTTTACTTTACTTCAATCTCATTGCTCAAAATGAATATTCAAACATCAGGCATTTATCCAATCTGCCATTAATGGGAAACACATTGATGTGAACTGTCGATGGTGCACTGAATTATTTATTTCTTAACAAATATCATCAGTCTCATGTATTTTGTTATAGTAACCCAAACAGACACCTCCCTCGAAGGAAACAACTTCTTCAAGATGCCTCCCAAGGAAATAACACAGGAAATACACACGGCCCACTCAAATCTATCACCAGAGTCATTGTTTGTGTTTACACCTGACTCCTCCCAGAAAGGTACAAATGCAGGACACTCTGGACAAACAATGGCTTGAACCCTTTAGCTTTTATCTGGACCAAGCAGCTGCCCCTCACTTCCTCTGCCAGAAACATACCCCTGGGAAAATTCTAAATATGGGCTGAGGAAGGGGAACAGCTTACCCTGGACCCTTCCTTCACTGTCAAATACACTTTATCCAATTACCAGAGGCCCAGCAGCCAATACGTCCCTAGTATGTCCCCACACTGATTTGCATGTTTTCTAAACGGTTGGAGGCTGTTCTGCTGCCAAAATGTCTCCACGATGTCAGTTGCCAATGTTTTCCTGGAAGTAATCTATCCCACTTGGGGTACCCCCTCTATAACTTCTAATGGAAGATCAAATTTCACTAGCAAAATTACATAAGCAATTATAAATACAACACATTAGTCGAAGACTCCATTGCCATCACAGCCTCAGTCATCAGGCATCTTAGGAAGAGCCCACGTGTCCAGAGTCCAAGCTGGCTAAGCTGTCTGAAGAACTGGGTTGTCTATGGCCATGGGTGTTACCCATCCTTCTTATGACTCCCAGATCCTCACCCCATCCTCCTCAGAAATGGTCCCCCTTTGTAACCACTACAGGAAGACCACGAGAATGCCCTACACCTCCTGGCTAACAAGAGATTCCAATTTAACACAGTCTGACATCCTCAGACACTGTCGAGAGTTAACTAAGTACACAGTCCTACAATCAACAAATCAAGGCCATCTTTCCCCTCAAACTCCTTGATCAGCCTTTACACAGTTTGAAAGTATGAGATCTGGTATTTTGGAAATGCCACCATCAGGAAACTAACCTTGAACCCCACACAAGAAAGGCCTTGTGCTGTTTTGTTCATTGCTGCCAAATTACAAGGTGTTCAACTTCTGTCCGTGTCTCATGGCTGAAAAATATATATAAGGATGCTGCTGACTGGAAAGCATTCCAACCGGAGATCTCAAACCACAGTTCTATTGACAGCCTCGGGCCACAGATGACAGCCAGAGGCAGACGACTGTCCCAACAACCGTGGAACAAGGGGGTGATGCCACGACATGGTTGGCTTCTCTCCAAGATCATGGAACAAGAGCCCACAGATTCCCCTGCCTTTTCATACTCCCCAACAGACTGAATCTTCTCCCACGATTCCTGTATCTTCCTCCCAAATGCATCAACTACTCCTCAGTCCCCTGAACCACATCCAGCCTTCCACTGGGCCCTCCCTGGTTCCCTCCACCTCACACTGCTTGTGCTTTCCTAGTGCGGTCATCACTACCTCCTCCTCTCGGATCACCAAGCAGCCAATGAGACTAACAGGTGAATTCCTGTGTTTGCACTCACTGCCTCCACCCTACTCAGTCCTGAAACTGGGACCTCCTTCATAATGGCCTCATCATACTCACAGACATGGTCCTGACAGGAAACATCCCATACACACGACCAGAGCAGTCCCCTTCTGAAGTGGCACCAAACTGTAACTTCAAGGCCCCCAAGACTGGGACTATGACATGGCCTCGTGAGCTCAAGAACACGACAGTTCACGGGAAATCAGTCTAACAGACATAGCCTGTCTGTGGGACACAGGGAATCCTCCATGTCCCTGTAGCAAGACACATTCTGTTCTCATGAAACAGGAGCTCAGTGTAAGGGCCAAACTCCCTGTAGACATCATCTTCCTTCAACACCCCATGATGTCAACATCGCAGGAAATTACTTGGCAAAGAAATCAGGCAAAGGGAATTGCTGGTTAAACAGGACTAAAATGCCCAATCAGTGAGAAGATGATGGTTAATATTCCATTTCTCCCTTTGGGATCTACTCCCGGTTAGCCCTTCAAGCCTCTGTCACAACCAGTGCAGGCAATGACCAACCCAATTATGCTCATAAGGGTTATTGTTGGGGGTGTGGTCATAAGACACAGGAAGTGCTTCCAGCCAGTGGATGGGCTCCTGTCACGTGGCCAATGCCGACTTTCAAATGGCGAAATGTGAGAAACTTCGCCAAGGAGACTCAGAAACGTGAGTGCTGCCCCAGCTGCTGGTCCTGAGACCTGTGGACGGGAAGCCGCCTTAAGTGGGTTCTGGAAGGACCTGCTGCCTGGAGCCAGCCTGGTTGGGTGGTCTGTTCCTCCCACTGCACCCTTGCCTGTGGTGACCACTACACCATAAGGTTACAAAGGGGGTCAGCAAAGCTAGCCCCCGCAGAACTGGAAGATTCTGTCTCCTACTTAGGACAAGCGGCTGCATCATTAACCTCAGAAGTGTCAGAACTTTGCAAAATGACTCCACAAAACGGACTAGCCTCAGACTACTGACCGGAAGCCAGGGAGGTGTTCGTGCACAAGTCAGTCCTCAGTGCCACCTGTTTGTAGTCGACACGCGAGAGGAAATGTCAAGAGACAGTCACAGCAAAGACTCACACCCAAGACGTAACTTGTTGGAGGCTGAAAGAGTGAGGGTCATGATCAACTCAGTATACCACTGGAGACTATATGAGTAAGCAGCAAACTGTTTCTCATAAATGCAGAATGCTGGCAAACTGACAAACTGTACGCCACCCAGAAGCACCACTGAGGACAGTCACGACCCAGGCACAAGTGTTTCTTATGATTAGGCATCATTGAAGCCTATTAGTAATAATATAAACCTGTGATCAATTAAGCAACTGACCAATCGTTATCTCCTTCTCCCTGCTCATTCTACCCAATAAATTGGAAGGGCTGTGGAAGGTCAGGGGGCTGCCTTTGCTCACTAGAAGTAGGGCACTCTCTTCTTCCCCTGGTCCTTTCCTTAAAACAGTTCCTTTTGTTTTTTGTTATTATGTCTACATTCGTCCCTTGGTTCAGTCATAATGAGGGTCTCAAGCAGTAACAGTAGCAACTGCTGTAGTGATGGTCTCAAGTAGTAGCAGTGGCAGTCGGGCACGATAGCTAACACAGCTTACACCCTCCAGAAAAGGATTGACTTGGATCTCCCTTGAAATAATTTCCTCCGCTTACTGGATGGTTTAGGGAGCTCCTTAAGGGACTCAGTTTCTTTTTTTGTTTGTTTGTTTTGTTTTTCAAGAGATGGGATCTCACTATGTTGCCCAGGATTGTCTCAAACTCCTAGGCTCCCGTGATCCTTCTGCCTCAGTCTCCCAAAGTGCCGGGATTACAGGCTTGAGCCAATGTGCCTGGCCTCTGGCTTCTTTGTATCCGTCCTGATGGTCATGCCTTCACCTCCTGACGCATACCACCCTCGTGGGAGGGTTGTGCTCCTCGGCTGTCTCTCAGCTCCCCCTGAACACATGGCAGCTGGAAGCAATGGCTGGACCCTTCTCCTCAAGTCCTCCTTATGACAGGTGGTGGTGGTTCTACAAGGAATGGATCTGCTCTTCCTCATGAACAAGAAGAGGGACTGAGTTTCGCAGAACTCTGGCCTATGACAACTCTGTCCCAATTCCTGCGCTGAGATACAACCAAACTCTAGCCTGTGCCCAGCAGCATCAAGCCACGGCCACAGGATGACCCCAGCCCCACCACTAAACACCCACCTGTGTAAACCCAGGGCTGCCAGGAACATTTACTGTTCATCCCAGCCAACACCTAAGAGGCCCCGAACTCTCTTACAGCACTGACAAATCTGCATCTCTTGCAATGCAGACGCATTTCCCGCACCTGAGATCCTTCCCTTGAACTGCAAGCATCAGGCAGGACAGGGCCTGTCTGCCAGTCTCTGGCGGAGGACAGAATCCTAACTTCCAGAACTGCCAGCTTGCAGACCAGCTGCCTGGCCACCTTCACCGACCAACTCTTTGTACTTTTCCACTTCTCTGATTCTCCTGAGGCCCCACTTGCTCCCATCTCTCATTGCCCCTTTAAAATGCCCAAATCACTTCCACACAAATCAGAGTGGAACTCGGCTCTTTCCCCAACTATCAGTAGTTACTAAATAAAATCTGTTTTCACTGCTTTCACTAATGTCCAGCTGTATCTATCTTTGACATCAGTCTCGCAATGAGGGCCAGGACCAATGGCCCCTTCTTCTCCAGTTCTGTCTGGCATGAATGTGCCTCCTCCCCACAGAGGAGGCCTGGGGTGGGCTCTTCTCTTCCCCTGCTCCCTTGGGTCTCAGGCTCCCTGTGAAGGGCAGGGAGTCCCCAAGTAAAACCACCCCAAGGCCCAGACAACTTTTGCCAGCTCACTTCTAAATAAACGACAAAAGATCTTTTAAACCCTTTTTCTCCCAAGGCTCATTCATGACTCAGGGTGTTTTCCACACCAGCATAAGTGCAATGAGTGAGTGAATCCCTCCCTGACAAGGGACATCAGAGAGAACACCAGGCAAGAGAAGTGACTCAGGCCACACAGCTCAGTCAGTACCAGAACCAGCGCTTCAATCTGAGCCTCGACCTCCAAATCAGTGACTTCCAACCCATGCACTCACCACCAGCTCAATTCCCCAGTGACCTCGTCAGGGGAGCCCCGGGTTCTCTCTCCAGCATCCAGCTGCTGCAGAACACAGCTCAACAAGCCACTCCCTCGCCAACTCTCCTCTTGACCAGGGTCACACCCTGCCTTTCTCTCCTGAGCATCTAAGCCTCTGAAAGCTGTCATAACTATTGTTTGTGTTTTTATAGTGACAAGGACTCCAAGGAACACGATCAGGTTTTTTTTGTGTGTGTGGCAGGAAGGACTCTGCACTCAAATGGATATTTGGGTCCATCTAGTGGAACTTCCAACACACTAAGACAAAGGATGGGCAAATGCTGCCAGAGTGCATGGTTTCTCATTGAAAAAAATAATCATGTCTGTCAAATGAGTGAGAATCATTGATGGCCTGGGTCACACACATGAAATGTGGCTTTAGGAATGGTGTTTTTGTCAAGAAGGACCCACAAACCAATGATGTTCCCTGAGGTTGCGGTACGTTCTGCAGGAAAGACATCACTAACACAATTCAGAAATACTGTGTCTTATTAATTATTTCAAAACAGCTCTTAGATACATGAAAAGTGGTGTGGAAAGATCTGTGTATTTAGGTGGCCCCCGTGCGGAAGCTTAAAGTAAGGTCTTTTAAAGAAATGGTCGTTGAGATTTTAAGGAAAAGTGCAAGGGGCCAAGTTTGGCGAATTCACGGTCACACTTCCTTCATCTTCCTCCTTCCCAGCCTGGGGACCTGTCGGGTGAATCAGGGGGTTTCCAGTTTCATAAGCCTCCAAGCCCTTGCCTCCCAGGACTGAGAGGGGAGGTGGTAGAGGTGACTCTGGCTCACACAAGGCTGGCACCCCCACATGAAGAGCTCAGCATTCTCTGGAAACTCGCTGAAATTCCTTCCATTTAGACCAGAACATGGTAAAATGGAAAGATGTCCATGCCAGGGCCTTTAATCACTAAAATACTAAAACATCCCAATAAAAGGATGAGGGGAAGAGCTGCCATTCAGAGAACTGCTACGCTGTGACAAGCACTGTGGGGCTGGCTGCAAACATTCCTGAAGCTAACCCTCACCACAGTGTGCGGCACAGATATTTTCAGCCCTGTTTTCCACAGTGGGAGACAGCCTCAACCTCAGAGCGCAGCAGCAGGCGCAGGTCCCAAGCTGATAAGACCAAAACCCAGGATGTAAACCAACGTTTAGTTTTAGTCAACTGTGCTGTCTTTTTCCAACCCCCAAAACATAATGTAGATGGATGCACACAGTGATCACAACTATCCTCAATGCTTCCCACTGAACACCTCGGTGCCTGGCACTGCCAGCAGCATCCCAGGGCAGCGGCCAATGAGGCTCTAATGCACTCCGCTCCTGTAGCAACACCTGACTTGGATGTGCTGTAGCCCACAAGGGCCTTTTGGTAGCAAGAGGTCAAGGGGTGGGGGAAACAGCTTTTAAATTTCCCTTCAACATGCTGCAGCTGCAACTGCTACATTTTAAAAAATATCAAAACAAAACTTCAGAGCCTAAAACTGAGCTGTGTGTATGATGCTCTTATCTTCGCATCCCCAGGCGAACTGTTCTGCAAACAATGGCATGGTGATTGGATTGTTTTTCTTTTCCAAAATCAGGGCTCAAGAGGAGAAAGAAACGGTAGCACATGAACAGCTGAATCAGAAGGCGGTCTAGGAAAAAGAAATCACCTGTCAGGGAGTGAGCGCAGGAGACAGCCAGGGGAAGGGAGGGGAGGGGAGGAGAGGGGAGGGGAGGGGAGGGGAGGGGAGGGGAGACAGAAAAAGGGCTAAGGGGCATTTGTCAAGATAGAAAGTATTGTTTTTAGGGAGCTATGGCACAGTTTGATTTTTTTCACCCATAATATTGTACTCACTTTATATGTCGAGATATACGATGATATGTTTGCCACTTGGAAGGCACATTTATATCACAATGCACCACCGGTTTGATCTGAAAAAGGAAAAAATAAGCCTGAGAATTCAGTTCAAATTAGCCAACACTCGTTAAATTCAACAGTGTGCACAGCACTGCCCCAAAACATAAGAAAAGGGGGGAATCCCTTTGTCGATAGAACACCCAGAGGCGGGTCCAGGAGGGATGCAGAGAAAGGCAGACCGGGTGGTGGGGGAGGAGAAGATCCCAGCAAGTGCAGTGCGAGGTGGTCTGGGGCTGACGGCTCTGCACTGCACATGGAGGGAAGTGCAGGGTGCGGGGGCCGGGCTGACGGGCAAAGGTGCCACCAAAGGCCGTGCATCCGTGCGAGGGAGGCTCCCCATGGTCCCCACGAAGCATGCGTCGATGGCCTACTATGCCAAGGAGCTCTGCTGGTCAGGTTATGAGGCCCCAAGAATGGACATGTCGCTTCTGATTTCATTACAAGACTCCAACCAGAATGTCCTGGCCAGGAGGCGCGAGCCCCTCCGCCTTCTCTGCTGTTTGCTGTGAATGCAGCCTGAGAGGCCGGGCCAACCACTATAGCCTGGTGACAGCTTCAGTCTCAGGTCCACGGCCGATAAGACACAAAGGGGGAAAAGAACTACTGAGACCTGTCCCAGGTAAGCAAAGCCAGTCATCCTCACAGCCCTGCTGTTTAACAATGTGCAGAAAAGCAAATGGGGGGAGCTCTGATTGGGAAGGGATGTTAACCCCCACCCCGTGCCAAGTGACAGGGTCCTGGTCCCACCCACAAGGCTAAGGCTCACCTGAGGACACCCCAGCACCTCAGGCCCAGCCTTCCTCTGAAGAGCTACTCCCCTGTCTGTGTTTCGTCTCTACATCCCCAGCCCACCAGGATAAGAAGCGTGGGGTCCCTTCACACCTCCCACCCCTGGTTTCCCCTGGATTGAGACCCCGTCTGCCTCTGCCCACACCTCCACTGCAGTCCCACTGCCTGGCTCACACCCCCCCACCCCCGACGTCTCTCACTTGCAAGATGGCAACATCCACTCAAGGGATCCTGGCCAGGGTCCCACTCTGTCACCTCCCATGGACACCATCGTCTTCGCGACAACACCTCTGGATGCAGTCTCCCTCCGCGATCCACCGGGCAGCCTCATCACTCTCTGGCGGTCTCCCTCCGGGATCCATCCGCGGGCTCATCACTCTCTGCTCGTCTCCCTGCAGGATCCATCCGCACCTCATCACTCTGCTCATCTCCCTCCGGGATCCACGGCACAGCCTCGTCACTCTCTGCTCTGCTCCCTCCGGGATCCACCGGGCACCCTCCTCACTCTCTGGCGGTCTCCCTCCGGGATCCACCCGCAGCCTCGTCACTCCGGCGGTCTCTCTCCGGGATCCACCAGGCAGCCTCCTCACTCTCTGCTCGTCTCCCTCTGGGATCCACCTGGCAGCCTTGTCACTCTCTGCAGCCTACACCCTCCATGTTATGCTCCTTCAGCCACCCTGGCCCCCAGCCAGTCCATGTGCTTCCCGCAGCCTCTGCTGCACAGTGAGGGCCTCTGCTCCAGCCCCCACAGCCTCTCCACCTCCAGGGCCCATGTTCACTGCCCTTCCAAGGCCCAGCGCTGGGGAGCCACCTCTAAGCTGACATCAGAATCGATCATCCCCCCAGCACTAAGCCGGATTCATTCAGCATCCTTCCTACTGCCTACTTCACACCCACCCAGGAAACTCCCAGCACAGACACCACGGTGCGGGCCCCACCTGCACCCCATCCCCCAGAAGTTCGGGTGGCCTGAACCTGTCAACAGGGCCTCCTTCCACACCTAACGCTGCTAATCCACACCCTCCTGTCCAAGCTGCAGCCCCCTCTCCCTTCCCAACCCAGACCCAACTTAGCACAGAAGAGGTTCCAGCAGCTCGGCATCTGAGTCCCCGCCGATGAGGAGTTCAGGTTGGGCAAACGTGTCCCTCCCTCACTTCCCATCTCTGCCTGGGGGCCCAGCTCTTGAACCTCACCTCTGCCGGGGGCCTGCTGCCTACCCACTTGCCCACTCCAATGCCAGGCCGACAACGGGGGGGCTCTGCTCCCTGAGTCAGACACAGTGGTAATAACTCTTCCTGCCTGGCCCAGCAGGGAGGGTCCTCCTGGGGTCCTGCTACTCTGTCTCCTCGAGGCCCAGACCCCGGCTGGGTTTCACAACTCAAGCACAAGACCATGAGACAAACCACTTAACCTATTAATGTTACAGGAGCTCGACTACATCACCCCAAGTTGAATAAATGTCATCTATAAAAGTGCCTTGGCCAAGAACAGTACCCAAGCCACGCACCTCAGATGCACAGTGAGAGAGAGAATGAGCTGCACACCTCATTAACAGTAAGAACTTGGTTTTAAAAGAGAAGGGACGAAAGTTACTCTGGGTCTTCTGTCCCTGAAGGAGACCAGGGAGGTGTGTCTCATGGGGGCTTTGGGAGAAGGGTGAGAGGAACCAAGACAGCCGCAGCGGCTGCAGAGAGGCCACTCTGGCACCTCCCTGGGATCCTACGATGCGTGTCATCAGAACAGAGAGCTGCCCGAGAGGCAGTGAGAACACAGTGAATCTCAGAAGCCGCCTGGCAGACGGGAAGACCCCAGGCTTTGGAACTGGTCAAATCTGAATTCAAATCCCAGCTCTACATCTTACTATCCATGTGCTCTGGAGAAGCAACTGCACTTCTCTGAGCAGCAGCTGATGAGTTTTTAGAATGGGGATCATTGTGCGTTAGAGTTCTTATGAGAATAATAATGAGGTAACATTTTATAAAAGGCACAATACAATACCTATAACAGTAATAAATGTTCAATCCAATAAATAGGAGATTCACACACACACACACACACACACACAAACATACAGAAACACACAGAGAGAGACAGAAAAGGGAGGAAGGGGGCTGTTCAGGCACCTCTAACTTGTTATGGCTCAAATAGAATTGCTGATTTTATCCGTAGCCAGTGGATCAACCCAGGCTTCCCCATCTCAGAAAATGGTGCCACCCTGGCCCCATTTGTTCAACTACAAAATCTGGGAGATGTTCTCAAGTCTTCTCATCCTTTATGCCATCCGTGCATCCGTCAGCTCTACTTCAAAGCCACACGGCAGACTCTTGGCTCCTCACCACCTCCACCATCTCTCCCCTGCCCCAAGACAATCCTTCCCTCATGACAAACAAAACAGCCTTTGTAAACACAAATCAGAAGGCAGTGGGACGCCCCTCAGTGAGGCTCGCCCTTATCCTACCTACCCCTCACACTGACCCTCAGACCACACAAGCTGGCACTGCCTGCCTCTCTGCCCTGTCTCTGCACCCCTCCTGGCCTCCCTCCACTCTGGCCACGCTTGCGTTCTTGCAGTTCCTGAAACACCAGCCCACTCCCACACAGGACCTGAGCCTGGAACATCCTCACGGATCTTTGCCCGGTTTGCCCCTCTTACGTTAAGAAGTCACTTCGACGTCAGCTCCTCTGAGAGGCCCTCCCTGCCCAGTCACACACCTGCAGTTACTTTCATCTGAGCACTTCATCCTGCCTCTGCTTTCTTGTTTGTTTATGTGTTTCCATTTTCCTTTGTAGAATGGAAGCCTCTGAGAGCAGGAACCCTGGCTGTCATGTTCAACCCAGTACCTCCAAGTGCCTGAACGATGAGTGACCCCTAACAGGAATTCAGTAACTATTTCATGAAGCCAAATGAATAATGGATGAGTGAATGCTACTATGACTAGGGAAAAACTGCTCTGATGCTCTGAAAAGGATTCCAGGAAAAGAGAGGCCATGGAAGAAGGCCATGCAGGTGGAAATGCCCACCTGCATCATTCTACCCTATTATCATACTATATATAAAATTATATACACCTGCATACTCATGGTAAAGAAACTAATGCTGAGTATCAACAACGAGCATGAATTTACAGACCTAGTTTGAAAACAAAACAACAGTAATTATCTTCTGCAAAATTCTATTAAAATACAGCCACCCTAAGAACCAGCTTTCTGCTTCATTGCATAAAATTATGGAAACAATGAGCTAATTGCTCTTTTGAGGTGTTAATGATTCATTAACCCTGCTATCACCTGCCTAATTAAATAACTCCAGCAATTAAATAATGTGATTCTGGACTTTTTTTCTCTGTACATCATAAAATAATCTCCTGAGCAATGTCAAGCATATGTGTCTGATGGTGATGACAGCCTCATTCACACTTGTCAGAGCCAAAGACTCACACCACTCATCTGTCCTGAGAGGCTGAAGGACGCCATGAGCTTTAGACCTCTTCAACCAAGGCAATTCAACCAAATCTAAATCAAATATGGAAGACTCAAGATGACCACAGGTGTGTCTCCCCCAAGGAGCAACTACAGGTTATTGAATACCTACCATGAATCAAGCATTGCAGTAGACTCTTTACCTGCATTCATACCTAACCCTCAACATAACCAGGCAAAATACCTCAGTAACAAAGAATCAGAGAGGTTATATCATCTTCCCAAGAACACACAGCTATTAAGTGTCCTGGCCATGATAAGCCATCAAAAAACATTTTATTTTACTTTTTAGCAAAATGAGTACTGGAATCCATACCCATGTAGCCTAGTACTCAGGAGCCTGTGCTTTGGATCATCCAGGATCCCAGTACTGGCTCTGCCACATACTAGTGGTGTGGCCTTGATCAAGTTTATAACCTCCCTGAGCCTCAGCTGCCTCCTGCATGCAGTGCTAACAGCAGTAGTGCACACCTCATAAAGTTGTTGAAATGAGATAACGCATTGTCAAGTGCTTAGCAAATGGCTGTAATGAGGATTCAGTTGATAACAGTGTATTAGTTTGTTTTCACGCTGCTGATAAAGACATACCAGAGACTCAGCAATTTACAAAAGAAAGAGGTTTAACTGGACTTATAGTTCCCCATGGCTGGGGAGGCCTCACAATCACGGCAGAAGGCAAAGGAGGAGCAAGTCACATCTTATGTAGATGGCGACAGGCAAAGAGAGCTTGTGCAGGGCAACTCCCATTTTTTTAAAACCATCAGATCTCGTGAGACTCATTCACTATCACGAGAACAGCACAGGAAAGACCTGCCCCCATAATTCAGTCCCTCCAACTGGGTTCCTTTCACGACACATGGGAATTGTGGGAGTTACAATTCAATAGTGGGAGTTCCTCCCACGGCACATGGGAACTGTGGGAGTTACAAGATGAGATTTGGGTGGGGACATAGCAAAACCATATCAAACAGTAATTATTGTGGCTTTGTTGTTGTTTTATCTTGGGCTCCAAAGTCCCTGCTCTCTCCACCTCTCCAATGCTGCTCCGACTACCCTCTGAGAACATCCCCATGGCCCCTTCCACACAAAATATCCAACTAAAAACCTGAGAGAATCTAGCATCAGGAAAGGACTTCACCACAGGAGGATCTCATCTGAAGCAAATGGTTCTGATCAAGCTCTCGTGTATTCAGCACTGTGCAGGATGAATTCACAGAGAAGGCTCTGCTGAACAACCCTGCAGTAGGTGCTTAGCCTGGGAGTTTAAAGAGACACACAACTGCCACCATTCATGGAAACCTCAAGGGAAGTGCTGTGGTCTTTATGTTTCTTGCCTCATTTGTCAAGAAAAAAGTTTGCACTGGATCACCCCAAGGTCACTTCCAAGTCCCATTCTGTGATGCTGTGAGTCAAAGAAACAATCAGCTTTACTATCTCCCCAAAATGTCAAGGAGCCTTACGAGGCTAGCCGTTCTGGAACACTGATGTAAGGAGTGCTCAGACATCAGAAATCCCTCACCACTTCCTGGAGAAATGTGTCAACCTGGGCAAACAATGCTTCCCGCAGCCCTGACTCTGGTTTCATGTGGCACCATGGGCTCCTAAGTGGGAGAACAGGCAAGTGCGGCTGAAACATGGTCGGGGGGAATGGTACCTCTGCCTTCTTGATCATGGTGATAATGAGGTGTTGTTTTCCATCTTTCAGAAAATGTTGCAATTCTTTTACTTTAAAAAAAAAAAAAGGGGTTTTATGATTGACTTTGCTGATTTCATGTGCTTTGTAAAGTTCCATCATCATTTTAAAGGCTGGGATTTTGCCTCCTCTGGAAAGTTGGGAAGGAAGCAGGTGTCCCAGCTCGCCAAGCCCTGCACCCCTAACTGGGATGCCCTGGCTGGGGAAGTCCGTGTCTGAGTTCCTTGGATGTCCCTCTAGGATGGTGCCTGACTTGAACGATGATGGACCCTGAATGGAAGTTGCTGGAGCTAGCGGAGCTCTGCACCATCCAAGCCAGCATCCCCGTGCCTCTGATGAGAAGACTGGGGCTCAGAGAGCAGTGACTTCTCTGAAGTCAGCACAGCAGCACCCAGGAAGCTAAAGCCAAGAGCTCTGCTCCCGATCAAGGGTGTTTGCCCCCTCACTGCTCTTCCTACATGGAATGCAATTTGAAATTTTATATTTCAAATCTTATTTTTTCAGAATGTATTTCTTCAAATTGAAAAAAATGCTTTCTCTTCTCTGAAGTATTTTGAATTACCAACGGCTCCTCATCCCTAAGTTTCTCTCCTCATCACCATCATCACCACCCCAGCAACCTTAAGCCCCCCTCTCAAACAGTGAGGAGTGCACATGCAAAGCAATTAACCAACCAACAAGTATTCTTGAGTGAGCAACATTCAGAAGACAGCCTTCAATTACTCCTTTTGTAAAAAAGAAAATAGTAACAAATGAGAACAGCCACTCCTTCTGGCTTGATGTTAATCACCTACATTATCTGCACAGGCTTTAATGATAGCCACTACAAAGAAAATAACAGAAAAGGAAGAAAGAGGGACGATTAAAACTATCAGAATGATGAGCAGACAACACCAAGAATAGAAGAGGTATGGCGAGTGCAGGGGCATGCAAGTTATACTTGATCAGTACAAATTTTGCCAAAGTTAATTGCTCCTTTCTGCTGGTAGTTGGATCATATACTTAGAACAGAAGATCAAAGCTGCTGACAAATGTTGACCTATGGATGGGGAAGAGATACTGATGACAGCTTCTGTGCCCAGCCTAGGAAGAGAAAGATAGTCTATGGAGGAGTTAGCAGGGAGGTGAGAAGGGAGGAAGCGAGACACAGTAGAAGCAGCCAATCCGCCTCTGAAAGTCTCTTTCCTCTAAGCCTGACACTGAAAAGGAAATCTCCAACACTGGTCGCTCTTTGGGCTGAGATGCCGTCTCCAAAATGCCTTTGACAAAAATGCAGAGAAAGGAAGTTAGCTGTCTGTCAACACAGCAGCAGGGCGCATGCATGAAAGCCTGAGCCCTGGGAGGGAAGGGCATCTGGAGGAAAAGGACATCCCAAAGAGAAAGGGGACAGAGTGTTGTGGGGGAGAGAAGAGATTCCCCAAAGAGATGCATGCCTCCCTACACAATAGGAAGAATAAAAACTAGAACAGACGCAATGAAATAGAAAATGGAGGAAAAAATAGAGAAAAACAACAAGCCAAAAGCTGACTCTTTGAGAAGTTCAATAAAATTAATAAACCTGTAGATGGACATATAGGAAAAATAGAGAGAAAATACAAATAATATCAGGAATGAGAGGGCAACATCACTTCAGAGTCTACAGATATTAACAGAATAACAGAATGTCATAAACAACTTCATGCCAATAGATTCCACAACTTAAACGAAATGAACAAATTAAAAGACAAAATCTAGCAAAGTTTACTCAAGAAGAAATAACCTGAAGAGCCCTATATTTACTACAGAGTTGAATTTGTAGCTCAAATTCTTCACACAAAGACAACTCTAGGCCCAGATAGCTCCACTGGTAAATTCTATCAACCATTTAAGGAAGAAACAATGCCAATTCCAGACAAGCTCTTCCAAATACCTTTCCACCAAGACAACTGCAGGTCAGGATGGCATCACTAGTAAATTCTATCAAACATTTAAGGAAGAAATGATACCAAAACCAGAGAAAGACATTATAAGGAGTAAAAAACTACAAACCAACATCCCTCTATGAACATAGATGCAAAATTTCTAAACAAAATTTTAGCAAATAAAATTCAACAAATATAAAAAGGATACTCTATGATCAAGTGGGGTTTGCCCCAGGAATGCAAGGTTGGCTCCATGTTTGAAAATCAATTCATGAGGGCGGAGCAAGATGGCCGAATAGGAACAGCTGCAGTCTCCAACTCCCAGCGCGAAGGACACAGAAGACCGGTGATTTCTGCATTTTGAAC
>NW_012118821.1:9989701-9998990 GCF_000951035.1 Colobus angolensis palliatus
AGTATACATATGTAACAAACCTGCACGTTATGCACATGTACCCTAGAACTTAAAGTATAATAAAAAAATAAATAAAATAAAAAATAAAAACAAAAAAAAGAAAATCAATTCATGTAATTCATAATATTAACAAACTGAAAATGGGAAATCATCTGATTGTCTCAACAATGTCCTGGCCAGTCCAATTTAAATCCTGACACAGAGAATGTCCTGGCCAGTCCAATTTAAATCCTAATCCTACATCCCATTGAGAGTTTCTCCCTTTAGCTCAAGCCTGACCCAGCTGCATGTGGGAAGGGTGCATGGTTATTTCATTATTTCATAGTATTTTACTCTGCCTTCAACCTCCTCCTCATGTTGGCATCAGAACAAGGGAGTGTCAAATACAACTGGAGCTACTGTCATCTGACCTCCTATGTCCTCTTCCTCGGCAGGTGTCCAAATGTGGCTCTTTGGGGAGGCAGGGAGCATGCAGGCTTTAGTGAGTTCCTCTGAAAACCTCACAGAGACTCCATGCTGGACTGTTACTGATGCAGAATGTTTCTGATACCTTCCTCAGCTGACTCATGCTTCAAACCATACCCTTTGCTACATCCCCACAGACCTTTACCGTGGCTGGCAATGAGTCTTAAACAGCTCAAGTCTGGCCACCTTCTGAGGCATCCACTTGCCTCCCAGGGAAAGGCACACACCTTTGCCACATCAGCTCCCCAGAGGGGACAGGTGCAGTTTCCACAGCTGCCGCCTCCCCATGCTGTCTTCAGAGGCAGCACAGAACCCACCATCCTTCAGGTGCTTTGAAGATGATGGAAGCAGCTGCCACCTCCACACTCACCTGCAAACCCAAACCCCTGGCACATGGGCTGGGTCATTCCAAGCATACCCTCACCCTCTCAAGAGGTGCTTTACCCTGCAGCATCTGACTTGGTCCCTCCCACAGCATCCCAGCACTCTGAGCTATCCTCTGGAGCCTCATCTCTGATTTGAAGGAGCATGAGGCACCCACAGGGAGGAGAGAGAAAATGCCACAACATTCACTACTCTCTATAGTTTCTTCATTCAGTGAACGTACTAACTTACAGTCCTTACATAAGGTTTAAGGGTGATGTGGGGGCCAGTTTGGTACCTGAAGCATCTCTCACGTTTTTACACCTGATGCTTTAGAACATGGGGAGTGTCCACCAACATTCCAAGACATCAGTCAAAGCCCCGTCCAACCCCCTGTGGGATGGGCTCTAGAGGCAGGGGGATGCCCGACACGGCTGCCCCATCCCCATTATCATGACCTCCAACCTACGTCAACTCTAATCTTCACTGTGACCCTTCAGCATACCAGAAAATGCAGGAAAAAGAAAGACAGCAGCTCCAGCTCAGAATGAGGAAGCAGAATTAGACCCAGTGTGGACAGCCAGAGGCTTGGGAGGCAGCAGGAAAGAGCCCCTGGAAAATGAAAACTGCTGCACCAAGCCTGCAGGATTTTAGGATTTTGTAAGGCACTGAGATCGTGAGAGGTGAAGCCAGCTGGACTTCGTGGGTCGAGTGGGGACTTGGAGAACTTTTCTGTCTTACAAGAGGATTGCAAAATGCACCAATCAGCGCTCTGCAGCTAGCAAGAGGATTATAAAATGCACCAATCAGCACTCTGTAGCTAGCAAGAGGATTGTAAAAATGCACCAATCAGCTCTCTGTAGCTAGCAAGAGGATTGTAAAATGCACCAATCAGCACTCTGTAGCTAGCAAGAGGATTGTAAAACTCTTTGAGTCCATGCCACCTTTAAGTAACACTCACCACAAAAGGTCCACAGCTTCATTTTTGAAGTCAGCAAGACCACGAACCCACTGGCAGGAACCAACTCTGGACACAATAGGAAAAGCCTCCACCCAGCACAGCGCTTGTTTGAGAGTGGGTGCTCAGTGAGGGTCTGCTCCTTCCCAGTGTTAACTGCATGGCGATGAAAACTGACCCCCGTCTTTCCTATGCTGCCCTCTGGTCCACAAGGCCCTGGACTTTCCCAGAGAGCAACAGCCAAGTCCCAGAGCTGAACACAGGCGAGGTTCACTCCTTGGGACCAACCTGGGGTCTGGCCATGTGAATCTCACTGATAGAAACAGCCACATACCTTATTTATGTATCATGCGCCCACAGAGGCACTCCCTGCTAAAAAATATAATGAGAACTGACGCTCTCCAGGCCTCCAAAATTGCTGACTCTAAGAGCCAGAGAAGCCGTCCCATAGAATCAGACAGCCGAACAGTTTGTGGAGCCTGCGGTTGGCCTGGTCAGCCCCACTCAGAAGCAAGGCCTCATCTAGGCCAATCCACAGAACAACCAAGGAGAGAATACCTGCCCCTAAGATCCTGCCCGTCACCAGCCTTCCTGTAAGTACTCAATCACTGCTTCATTCATTTATTCAAGACCTATTCACAGAGGACCCACCTCTGAGGGTAGGAACTGTGCTAAGAGTTAGAAGGCAGTGGTGGAAAAGACCAACACTACTCCTGGCCTCAGAGGGCTGGGAGCACAGAGGGACATAGACAAGTTAACAAGCAATTACAGCGCCAGGTGCCAGGGGCTCTGCTGAGGCCTCCTGGGCCACCGAAGCACAGGAGAGGGATATCTGACCCTCACTGGGGAGAAACATCTGACCCTCACTGGGGAGAAAGGAGTCTTCCTGGAGGAAGAGGCCTTTAGGTTGAGACCTGAATTATAAGCAGAAACCAGTCAGTTGAGTTAAACAGGGCAGGAGGAACAGCATGCAGAAAACTCTGGCTTGAGGATAGGTGCATAGAGAGAGGCCTTTGGGAAACTGAAAATCCATCAAGGACTGGATCCCAGACACAGAGGGAGGAGCGGTGAGAGGCGAGGCTGGAGAAGAACACAGGGGCCAGATCAAGACGGGCTTTAAACATCACGGTAAGTAGTGCAGACCTCACCTCCCTGGAGCCAAGAGCAGTGCCTTAATGCATGTAAACAAGGGGAGCAACGTGATCACATGGCAAAGGGACAAGGTTGGAAGCAAGGAGACCAGAGGAAGGCACGGGACTCCTTCCAGGTGACCAAACTCGGCAGCCTGAACAAGGCTAGGAGCAGCCAAGATGACAGCAGGTGAGCGGACTCGAGAGACAATCAGGAGGTGGGATGGGTGGGCGGGAAGGGACTGGGGGGTTGCTGGTAGAGGTAAAGATTGAGAAAAATGCCCAGGTTTCTGGTTTTAGGAGTTGGGTGGACAGTTCCATCTTCTGGAAGAGGAAACACAAAATAACAATTGGGTTTGGGGTCAGAGGCCAATGAGTTCAAACTGGGATATGCTGAGTTTGAGATGTCTTTGGGACATCCAAGTGACAGTGGCCTAGAGATGTGGGTCCTGACTTTGAGAGGGGGTCTTTGGCACATGGATGATTATGGAAGTAATGGAGAGAATGGAGTGGGGGTGGCCTGAGCTCGAAGAGAAAATGAATCGGAGAGCACTCTACAAAACATCAGTGTCCAAAAGACAGGAAATGGCAATAGTCACACAGGTAAAAGAAACAACAGTCATGGAAAATGAGAAAGAGAGAAGAGCTTCAGAAGAGAAGGAAATAAATCATCTTCTTTCCTGAGAAAGAGGACCACCTCACCCCCATCAGCAGGGCTATGACCAACAAGGTCCAAATGTTCATCACCTGATGGATGGGTAAACAAAATATTGTAGATCCAAACAACAGAATGGAATTCTGCCTTAGAAAGGAACGAAGCCCTGATACACGCTACAATGTGGATGAACCTTGAAAATATTATGCTAAGAGAAACCCCATCCAAGAGGCCATACATTGTCTGAGTTTATTTACATAAAATGTCCAGAATAGGCAGGTCCTATAGAGACAGCAACTATTATTCTTTATAATATCTTCCTCACCCACCCAAGGCCATTTCTCAAGTAATTCTCCCTATTTTGTCCCACATCATCAATTTTCCCTCTGCAATGGCTACTCCCATCATCACATACGTGATGTCACTTCTTAGAAAAACTCTCTTGGCTCTGTTTCCCCCTCCAGTTACCTCTACATTTCTCTCCTTCCTTTAGAGCAAAACTCAATTAAAGGGCAGTTTGTATCTCCCATCTCTCTTCTCTTCTTTTCTGCCCACGACCTCCATATTACTAAATCCAGTGGTCCCATCTCAGTCTTCATCTCCCTTATCTGGAGAGCAGCATCTGACACAGATGGCCCACCTCGTCTCTCATCACCCAGCATCCTGCACTCACCTGGACTTTCTCCAGCCTTCTCTGCTCCCTCTCACCTCCCTGCCCTCTAAGCACTCCAGGACCCTATCCTTGGAACTCCCTTTGTTCTGCCCACACTGACTCCCAGCGTGAATTCATAATCACCAACGCCACCACATTGATCTAAATCCCCACTGTCCCTTGCCTGGATCACTGCAGCAGCCTCCTAACTCATGGCTGTCAACATGGCACCCAAACACTCTCGCTCAAAGTCCATGTCACTCCCTGAACAACAGGCCAGGGGCCTTTGCACCATCAGTTCTCCCTCTCAGGATGCTTTTGCCCAAGATATCTAAATAGGCAGCTCCCTCACTTCTTTGAGTCTGGACTCAAAAGTCACCTTCTCAATGAAGACTACCTGGTCATCCTATCTAAAATCAAACAGCCCCCAGCATGACATTTCATATCCCCCACATACTCTATGTTGTATGGATTTTGTTTATTGTCTGTCTCACCACCTGAAATGCAAGCTCCTTGAGGGCAGGGATGTTTTTCCTTTTTGTACAACTGCTTCAAATAGAATCTGGTACATAACCAATGCTCAAGAAATACTTAGTGAAAGAACTGTTGGGCTTAGTAGACATACACATATTATTTGGTTTTGTGTTGCTGCTCTGGCATAATCAGCCACAGGAAAGCAAACACTTCCAAATACACAAGCATTAGGATTAAATTGGATGGATGGACGGATGGATGGATTGAAAGTTTAGGATGTTGTGATGACCAGAATACATGCATAATTACATTTAACCCCTATTTCATAGATACAGCCATACCCATTAACTGAGCATCAGAGAAGTTAATTTGTCCAAATGACAGAGCCCATGATATTTCCACAAAGCTATGGCACCAGCACGGCAATGTGTTGGGAAAATTAAGGATAACACACAGTGTTTGGGAGGTGTGGGAAACACCCAGGCTCACAGTGGGCACAGATTTAACTTGGTATAATCTCTCAGGAGAGCGGTTTAGTAGGACATATAAAAAGGTTCTCTGAATGTCAAGCAAAAGAAGGCTGGTTTCAAAAACATATGTTATACATCTCTTAATGCAATATTCTAAATCCACTAAAAAGTATTATAGGAATATATTTCTTGACATGTAGAGATTTCACGATACATCATTAAATAGAAAGGAAATTTGAAAAATAAAGTAGATTATGCTCCCATTTTGCTTAAATAAATATATTTATAAAGCTAGAAGTATACACATGTATGTATAGGTATAATGTGTACATGTCAAAAGCACATGGAAAAACAGTGGTTAATCTCTGAATGATAGGATTATGAATATGTTTTTCTTTTAAATTACATGTATTTTCTCATTTTTCTACAGTGAGCATGAATTATAGGGTACTTTTTTAAACATGGAAGCAGAAGCTTCCAAAGAATATGTTCCTGACAGGCCAACAGCCAACGGCAAATAGTGGTCTTGCCATTGGCAAGATCACTAAGAAATATGGTGGAAGTGACTATTGGTTCAGCCCGCCCAAAGTACTGCAGCCTAAGCTTGAGTCACCTGGACAAAGTTAAATTTTATTATCCAGGCTTTTCAGTAAGGCAGGAAATCATGTAAAACACTTTATTAAAATATATATTAAGGAATTAATTTTAAAACAACCTTTGAGTTAGATTCATTGGTAGCTGCAGTAATCTAAAAAATTCATCTCAGTAAATCATGTCCTTCTCTTCCATGACAAAAATGTGGTCTAAATGACTGGTACACTTGTTGTTAGTCCAGGATAGGCCCACTGAAAGAGCAGAATTGGAACACATTCTTCATGGGGGAAGAAACATTGAATTGGGATTCATCTGTTCCTAGTAAATCTGCCTAAATCTCTACAACTTAAGATTACAAACCAGAAATCTCAATGTCGTACTATAATAAAAGTTCTTCCATTGAAGTAAGACCAAGGACACTTTTCTCATTAAACCAACATGGCACAGTCATTGAAAGCCAAGACCCCAAGAGCATTTGTTTCTAATCTAATTGTCCTTATCCCTCCATTTAATGAAACGCAATTTCAAATTCATTATATTGAAGTATTTTAAAAATCATTTCTATTACAATATTAAAAGTATATTATGGTATTCTCATTAATTTTAAGTAAATTTCTACATAAATCAAAATCTCTTGGGAAGCTTCTTCAATTTTCCCACTAATATTTCTGTTTTCCCACTAAAACAGAAATTCTGGGAAAGAATAATTTACAGAAGCTAGGTCTTTCTGCTCATTATTATCTGTATCACAAAATAAGGCTAAATGACTTAGTAAAACATTTAAACATTGAATTTTTGGACTTGGCAAAAGCTTATGCCGCATTTAATTTGTAAAACAGTTTACACTGGTATTCAAATTGTAGGCAATCATGGATCTCAAATTTGGATAGGATGAGCTACAATTTAAAGGCATTATGAATAATAATAACACCAACTAATTATTGAGCTCTTGCTGTATGTCAGAAGCACCAGGCGAAGTGATTTACAAAGATCATCTCACTGAATCCTGCCCACATTGTGACAGATACCATTTTAGATCAATCCCTACAGATCTGATCCTGGGATGACATAACACGAATCATTTAGCCATTTCTCTACTGGTGGACATTCAGGTTGTCCCTAGCATTTTGTAATTTAAAAACAAAATGCTACTGTAAACATCCGTAAACCCCAGTGTGTGAATAGACCAAGGCCTATCAAGCTGGAACTGGTGCAGGAAGGGCTGCACATGGCCTTAACTTCCAACAAGGTCTCCAGGAGCTTTTACAGCTGAGGCACACAGCTCCCCTGACCTTGGGCACCTGGGATGCAGCGGTTCTCAACTCACCCTAGAAAGAGGTGGAGCAGCAGAGGGGGAAGGCCCTCATTCTGGTGCTCTTCCTACAGAAGCTCCCCCAGCCCCTCGCATGGATCATAGAGAACCCTGTTCCCCATCCTGCTGGCTCCCTGCATTTTCCCTGGGGAAGCTGCTTTGCACCTTCACACAAGACACTGGGGGGTGCCTTCCGCTGCCACTGCACACCAGGGTTTTCTTTCTGTGATGTAAGTGCTTGAACATCTATCAGAAAAAAAATTCCTGCGATGCCTTAATTCTTTGAATTAAATAGAAGAAATTCATTTAATACTAGCAAGTTGTACAAAAAGCAGTCACGAGTCTTTTCCTGGGAAAAGAGTGGGAGAAATCCTGGAGTCATTCCTAGAATGCTTGGTTTTAGTCCAAGCTCTACTGCAAACGAGGCACCCAACTGCAGATGGTGCCCAACCTTTCTTGAACTATTTATTCATCTTTTAAATGGCAGGTATTAAGGCCTGCTCTGCCTTACTCACACGGTTGCTATTTTTCCATTTTTGCAGATGAGACTATAGGTGTGAAAACATGCTGAGAACATAAGCCACACAACATTCTATGTTAAAAGAAAGGAAACTTCTGGACATTGAACACAATGATGAAGCATTCAAGGACCGACACGACTCCAATGCACAGTGTGATGTGCAGGTATCTCAGCCCTGGCTACGTGAATATGGCCACATACAAAATTGGCAGCATGGGGGACTCACAAAGAAATCCATGAAGTCCTAGCACTTGGCATCTGACCAAAGCATTTCTATTTCTGGAACGTAATATACAAGGAAAACAAGCAAAGACAAGTCTCTTTTTTTGAGACAGGATTTCACTCTGTTGCTCAGGCTGGAGTGCAGTTGTGCAATCATAGCTCACTGCATCCTCAAACGCCTGGGCTCAAGCAATCCCCCCACCTCAGCTTCCCACATGCCACCATGCCTGGATAACTGTTTGTTTGTTTGTTTGTTTTACTTTTTGTAGAGATAGGGTCTTGCTGGTCGAGAATTCCTGGGCTCAAGTGATTCTCCCACCTTGGCCTCCCAAAATGCTGGGATTACAGGTGTGAGCCACGGCACCTGGCCAACAAGTCTTTTAGTTCATTAAGTATTATACTGTCTCTGGGATCATAGGTGCATCCCCATAAGCCACAAGGCAGGCAAACTGTGGTTTAGTAAGTAGTAGTAATGCCATTAGGTCCTGTGACCAGTTAGCTCTGTGTTCTCGTATGGGACAGCAGGACACAGCTCTGAATCTCAGCTACTCTTACAGTCCCCTCCAGGCACAGCAGAGTTCTTGGAGTAAATCACGTGTGTCGGCCAAAGCTCTTGGAGGTGGTTCCAACTCATTCAGGGCTGGCTCCACCATTGACCTATGTCCAAAGCTCTTGGAGGTGGTTCCAACTCATTGGGCTGGTTCTACCATTGACCTATGTCCAAGCAAACGCCTGTCCCACCAAGACAAGCATTTACACAACAAACAATAATAACTGCAAACCCTTTTTAGAGGTGACTACTTCCACAAAAGGAAGTGGGGGCAGGATCATGAGCATCAGGCACTTCCAGGCCCTGCACACTGACATGATACTGCTCCATCCCCATGACCCCAGACGGTGGTGCTGGGCATCTCACGCACTGTCAGAAGCAATGTCAGTTTTCAGAAATATTACGGAATCCAATCCAGAAGTAAATAGTAAGGAGATTAAAATAATGCATATTAATTCTACTTCTCTATAAATAATCATTTATGTGAACAAACATGCCTCCACAAAGGGTCCGTTACATTATATCACTGTTTAAAATAGCAAAAAGGCAAAAGTCTGCTCAGAGAAGATGGGCTAAATAATTATGATAAATTCACATGGTGGAATAGTTTTCAGGCATTAAAAATCATGTCTTCCTACAGCAGGCACTAGGTTGTGGGCACTCATTCTATGAGGCTATAGTTACCGAAAAGAGTTTAAAAATTATTTTTGCTGAGGATAATGGCTTCCAACTCCACCCATGTCCCTGCAAAGAACATGGTCTTGATTCAATGCCATCCCCATTAAGCTACCAATGACTTTCTTCACAGAATTGGAAAAAAACTGCTTTAAAGCTCATATGGAACCAAAAAAGACCCTGCATTGCCAAGATAATCCTAAGTCAAAAGAACAAAGCTGGAGGCATCATGCTACCTGACTTCAAACT
>NW_012118821.1:10000316-10007011 GCF_000951035.1 Colobus angolensis palliatus
CCAACATGGCACAAGTATACATATGTAACAAACCTGCACGTTTTGCACATGTACCCTAGAACTTAAAGTATAATAATAAAAAAAAAAAAGAACATGGTCTTGTTCTTTTTTATGGCTGCATAGTATTCCATGGTGTATATGTACCACATTTTCTTTATCCAGTCTGTCATTGATGGGCATTTAGGTTGGTTCCATGTCTTTTCCATTGTGAATAGTGCTGCAGCGAACATACATGTGCATGTATCTTTATGACAGGATGATTTATATTCCCTTGGGTATATACCCAGTAATGGGATTGCTGGGCCAAATGCTATTTCTGCCTCTAGGTCTTTGAACAGTCACCATGCTGTCTTCCACAATGGTTGAACTAATTTACACTCCCCACGACCAACAGTGTAAAAGTATTCTCTTTTTCCACAACCTTGCCAGCATCTGTTGTTTTTTGACTTTTTAATAATAGCAGAATGGCTATTTTTAAAAAGTTAAAAAACAGAAGGTGCTGGTGAGACTGTGGAGAAAAGGGAATGCTTATACACTGTTGCTGGGAATGTAATTAGTTCAGCTTCTGTGCAGGGCCATTGGAGGTTTCTCAAAGAACTTAAAACAGAACTACCATTCAAAAAAGAAAAGAATCATTCTACCAAAAAGACACATGCACTCATACGTTCATTGCAGCACTATTCACTGTAGCAAAGTTACTGAATCAACCTTGTGCCCATTAGCGGTGGCCTGGATAAAGAAAATGTGGTACACATACACCATGGAATACTATGCAGCCATAAAAAAAGAACATGGATGCAGCTGGAGCCATTGTCCTAAGTGAATTAACACAGGAACAGAAAACCAAATACTCCATGTTCCCACCTATAAGTGGGAGCTAAACAGTAGGTACTCATGGGTGTAAAGATGATGACAGTAGACACTGGGGACTAATATTAATAGAGGGGGGAGGGAGGGAATAGGGCAAGTGTCGAAAAACTAACTATTGGGTACTATGCTCCCTGCCTGGGTGACAGAATAAATTATACCCCAAACCTCAGCATCACGCAATGTACTCATGCAGGGACATGGATGGAGCTGGAAGCCATTATCCTCAGCAAACTAATGCAGGAACAGAAAACCAATCACCACATGTTCTCACTTGTAAGTGGGAGCTGAATGATAAGAATACGCGGACACAGGGAGGGGAACAAACACACTGGCGCCTGTCGGAGAGGAGGAATGGGGGGAGGGAGAGCATCAGGAAGAGTAGCTAAAGGATGCTGGGATTCATACCTAGGTGATGGGATGATTGGTGCAGCAAACCACCATGGCACAGGTTTACCTATGGAACAAACCTGTACATCCTGCACGTGTGCTCCTGAACTTAAAATAAAAGTTGAAGAAAAAATATAAAATAATTTTTAAATAACCATTCTGACTGGTGTGAGATGGTATCTCACCGTAGTTTTGATTTTCTGCACAGTATTTTTGACACCTCTCTCAATGAGAACTATATTTATAATCACATTTTCGAAATGAACAAAGTAGAAATTCAAAAATAAAAAATTTTTAAACTCTTTTGGGTAACTATAGCCTCATAGAGTGAGTGCCCAGCAACCTAATCCCTGCCCTAGGAGGACAAGGCCAGCGTGGGTGTGGAAATCCTGGTGTGCCTGCTCAGCATTTCATGTCTGTAGACCAAGGCTTCCTCTACTAGAAAAAAAGAAGTTCTGACAAGATAGTCTGAAATTTCCTCCCTGTCCTAAAATACTGCCTTTTAAGTCATATCTTATTTAAATCACTGAAATATGCAAAGGATGAACTGAGACTCAAACTCTAACAAGTGTTCTCAAGGGTGATTTCCAGAATTGTTGCTTAATCCCACTCCCAGCCCCACATGGAGAGGGGAAACAGGTACAGAGGTATCAGGATGATCACAAATCATTTCCACGCTCTTTACTAAGGTAGCCCTGCAATTCGGTGACTGCCAGAATTGCTTTCTAGTTGGAAACTTGCCCTCTCGTCCTTGGCAAGTTACAATTTAAGGTGAGGAAAGTAACACATTTGACTTATTTTAACTGCCCTCAAGGGCAGACTCCAAGAAAGCAGCAGAACGCTTCTGCAAGCTGGTGCTTGTGAACAATTCTGGGGCTATTGGCGTGTCCTGCATGGAGCTCTGGGTGGCACTCCAAAGACACAGAGAAGAGCAGCTTCTGTCAGATGTAGAGGGGAAGCACTTAACTAGTGCTGGCACATTATATATATTTTATCATTTAGTCCTTACAACAAGCTTCTGAGATATCTGTTATCATCTCCATTTTGCAGATGAGGAAATTTAAGAACAGCAGTATTGCAACTCAGAGAAGTAGATGCCCTCAAAATAACTCACTTGTGTAATAATCCACAAAATAAGTCCATTTTAAGTAAAAATGTTAAATTCTAAGTATCAACAGACTATCTGACTTAAAACTGTGGTTTTTATTGCTTATAAAAAAGGAATGTCTCTTTAAACAAATTAAATGGTTATTTTTACTAAGAATCAAGTGATAAGAACGGTGTGATGGAATGTTCTGTCCTGTAGACCTAATAAATGTCTATCAAGTACAAAAATGTTGAGAACTTGGGACAAATCTTTAAATTTAGCATTATAATTAGCTTCAACATTGCATAACTCTAAATAACTTTTCCTGAGACCTGTCTTTTCAAACCCCCCCAAAACAAAAGGAAAATGAAAACTTCAATTAATTGCACAGTGTGCCTCAAAGATGACTATCTCCCTCCGCACATTTTAGCCTCTCTTCACTGCCTTCTGCCACTTGGTTACTTAAGTGCTTTGACAAGTATGACAAGCTTGCACAGCGTGTTCTGACTTCAAGAGCAACACATCTCTGCAGGCATTCCCTTCCAAACATTGCTTCTGTAAAACTTCAATTATTCTATGCCGACATTTACATTTTTACCAAGTTGGCCAATTTATTCCATTATTAGTTGTTAGAAGCGAACACTTACTTCCTTCAACTTCCTTATCTTTGCAGGTTTTCGGGGAACTATATGAATATAACTGCAAAAGAAGAAAGAAGAAAACATCATTAGAGGGAAGATATTTACACAGAAAGCTCCAGACTCTTTAGAAATGAGCCCTTTTCTGGCTTAATAGATACGACCCCACAGCAATTTGGAACTAGAATCTAAAATTGTCTCGGTGTTAGAATCCACATCAGAATACAATAGCGATGCTGTTGTAGGACAGTTTTCACACTGGGTACCACTGGCACTGCCCCTTGAAAGTGTCTCTTAAGTGACACTGCTTTCCCTCATGTAATTTTATTAAAGAGAAACCTGAGAAATCATCTAATTCAACAGCATTTTTTAACCAGGTCGCTGAAGGCCCAGAACTGCAAGCTCATCAATGTTCCCATGACAGGCTAGGGTCAGAACAGAAACCCCGACTCTCCTCCAGCTCCTCTGCACCCCCACCGCTCCCTCCTGGCTCACAGAAATTCAACACTGTTCCCCTTTTGCCAAAACTGCAAACTGGAAAAGAGTCACCAGCATAAAATGTGTCTGAGCCCTACTAACGCAATGTTTTTTTACTGTTGGAGACTTTTGGGACTTCCATGTTCCTCAAAAATAAAATGTTTTCATGGGTAATAAATAATATCTTCAAATTTATATGTGATACTAAGGTTTCTTCCTGATTAAAAAAAAATATGTATTTGAGATTGTTACTGTTTTTGATAGTTTTAGCAATATTCAGAGAAGGGTCAACTTAGACTGGTAAATAGAAGGGGAAGAAATAACTAAGTGTTCAAAAAAGAGTCACAGACGCAGGTCCCCACAGAAACTGGTCAGGTAAATGATGACACTCGCCAAGGGTGGCCTCAGGGACTGGTGGGGGCTATGGCCAGTGGGAGCGTCCCTTCCCTTCCGCGGTGGACAGGGCCTCACAGGTCCAGACACTGGAGATGCGCGCAACTACAACCAAGTCCTCTGAACAATCAAATCCTCTATTTTTTCCAAGGGAGACCAAAAGTTCACATTATTACATGAATTCTCCCAATTATAAAACGCTGCAGCCAACGCAAATCTTCGAAAACTGTGTGAACCAAACAAACCATGGCTGCTGGCTGAGTTCGGCCTGAGCCTCTCCACTTGCCTGGAGGCCCTTGTATCCACTCTTCACTAGCTTAGTCTAATCTTCGTCTTTTCCAAATAAATATTTTAAATTTGTTCTAAATTCCCAAATTCCATATTTGTTTATGAACACTAGTCTCCCAAATGAGACATCTGACTTTCATTACATGGAACCAAAAAATAAAATTTAACACAGAAAAACACATAAAAAGATCCTACAAAAACACAAAATACTATTTCTTATTTCAATGTTGTGCTCCCAAGAACATATAAAAACAGAAAGAAAGGACAAATAGTTCCTCAGAGAGCCCATGACCTGAGGTCTTTAACCCAGGCACTTAGAGAAGCCTGCTGGGTGGGCTTGGCTTGCCTTGAGGTGGGCAGGGAGTGGGTCTGTGAAGCCGAGATGGGACCAGCAGGTGCAAGCTCCCTCCTGGCTACTTCCAGAGAACAAAGGAAGGGAAGAAACCACCCATGAGAACCAGTGCCAGGCACTTCACCGTACGGCATTCATTCCATTCTCCCAACCGTACCACAGAGTGGATGTTAAGCCTGCTTTATTGATGAGGACACCAAGTCTTGGAGAGGTTATTCAACTTGTTAAACGTTACTCAGGTAGAGAAAGCCAGGATTAAATTCCACCAGTCTCTGGCTCTGAGGCCAGCATTCCTGTCATCTATCACAACTTCCTCTCCACCCACTTTTCCTCTTTCTCCTGTCATCTGCTAGTTCCCAGGTACAAATGGGTGGCCAGGGAGATGAGAGGAAAAAGCTGGGTTGAGGAAGAAGGAGGATAGTTTGATTCAAATAGCACATTCACACTCATGTCTCAGCAACCAGCTCTAAGGTAAACAGGGTAATATTCCTAAGCATTCAAATTCTTTGGGGTCCCGCCCCTAAACACACACAGACACATACACGCACACACACACACGTGTGCACACATATGCAACACCCTGATTTAGATTTTGTTGTAAATATGACTTTCTCCACAAAAGAAATATTAATTCTAGGCTATAAAGCCTAGACACTTTAAATTGTTTTGAAAAGTAAATATTATCTTATAATATTTTGTTTTATAAAGAAAAAAATTATATTCTTTGGGTCTCAAATTATTTTATTCCAGGAAATGTCTGAGTAATGATTGGATATTGGATAGATTTGTTAGTGTTTGTCTTTTTAATGCACTGTCTCGAAGCCGCTATTACGAGGGGAGCTCCCGGATCACTAACATATCAACAGGCTTCACTTCAAAGTTCATTTGCTGGTGACACAATTAGAGTATTATTTTCCGGTGAACATTAATTGCACTGCTCAATGGTAATTCTGTAATTAGCAATTACAGAATAGAAATTTCCAAGAGCTAGTTTACTTTACTAATACCAGTGAAAATCCAGCCACACTTTTCAGAGCTTTGTTCACCAAAGTCTGAATTCCAATTTCATACTCATTGACCTAAAAAAAACTGAAGAAAAGGAACCTCACGTGCTCTCTGTGTTGAACTTCACATGCGGACATGGCTCATCTATTTTACAGCAATGAAGATGCATGGATAATAGATAACGCAAAATAACCCAGGCTGCCTGCCACACAGACCCCAGCTCCCCTCCCTCTGCAGTGCGTGACATGTCTTCCCTCCCAAAAAGTAATCACAAACAGTCAAAGCACTGGGAAGAAAAACATCTCAATTTTTTCTCAATACTTTTGCTACATGTCCAAAACATTTTAAATAAACCATGAGACTTGAGACTCTCTCTACAAAACTAGAGGTATAACAGGGTCTGCTGGAAAACGCCTAGCTCCACAGCAAGAGGAAAGAGTAATGTCTCCCAGGCATGCTCCAGGCTTTGTGGCAGGTGCTTGATATGTCTCCTTTCCCTTTGCTAACATGTAAAACATAGGCCAGTTTTACAAGGAAATGTCTTAGGATAAAATTAAATACTTTTCATTATATGTGTATCAAAAAGGACTTTAAAGTCGGTTTTTGTAGAAATATATTCTTTAATTGTAAAACAACACTCAACACGATCCTAGGTGGGATGTCTGTTCTAGATATTGACATCATCTGCCTCGCCCAGAAAAAATACTCACAAATTACATGGCTATAAAGGAATATAATTTTGTCCACGAATTCTCATACATAACAGGATTATCACAGTAATAAATTTCACTCTGAAATATGCTAATCCAGATTCTACCTCTTAGCAACTGTGATGCCTGTGACTTAGGGTTTTTCTTCAGAAACAACTGAAGGGCAAATTCACATCTTTGCAAATACCACTAAGAATTTGGAACCATACACCAGTCCTCACACTAAATCCTACTACTTCTTTCAAAAAACAACAAACAAAACTCAAGATACTGATTTAACTCAGAGCATTTTTGAACTGGGAGCATTTGAAAGAAAATGGAAATCCTCTCTGGGGAATCTCACTTTTATCTCAGCCCTCGAAGAATGTCCCCACACAAAGCTCTACAAAAGGAGTAGTTGGCCGGGCGCGGTGGCTCAAGCCTGTAATCCCAGCACTTTGGGAGGCCGAGACGGGCGGATCACGAGGTCAGGAGATCGAGACCATCCT
>NW_012118821.1:10008412-10027994 GCF_000951035.1 Colobus angolensis palliatus
TGCGTGTTGACGCGACCCTGGGCGATTGTGACCGCCTGGCTGCCAGGGCGAGGGGCGCGAGGCCGGGGCAGGAGGGGGCGGCACCGGGCAGGGACAGGTGATTGGGTAAGGGGGAGACCAAGCAGGTGAGGCGCGGCACAGGGCGGAGACAGGTGAGGGGGCAACGCGGAGCCCCGGGTAGGGGGGGTGACTGGCGTGAAGGCAGAGCCCAGGAAAGGAGGGGGAGGAGGAGGCCAGAATGATTGTGCTGAGCTCCCTGGGACGCGCACCGTGCCCCCTCCCCCTACACTCGCCGCCCTCCTCTGTAGAAGCGGTAGAGAGGGGCGTTATGGAGAGGCCAGGACATTATTGACAGTCAACACTGCATGGGTGCTGGGAGCTGCTTCACATTTTTGAACCTCTGTTTCTTTGATCTTGGGTTGAATTTGACCGGTTCAGACCCAAAACCTTCTAGGACTCCTGGCCCAGAGTGGAGAATTTGAGCTTTTCCACCAGAGGCGGAGCCGCTCGGAGCCGGCGAGGGCAGCGCTATAGCCGCTGGTGTGCGGTGTCACGCGTGTGCCGTTCAGAACGCACCCTCATTGGGGTTAAGAATGATTCAGAGGGAGAGGGGTCTTTGGAAGAATCGTTCCTACTCTGGGTAAAGATAGGCCAGTCCTCTTGAGTGATTCTAGAAATATATTTTCCCAAAGGTTTTGATGAGCTTGACAAAGTTTCAAAGACAGTAGGCTACATGTTATGGCTGGCCCGAAGGTACAGAATACTGATATTATAAATATCAATATCTTATAATGTTAAAAAAAAAAAGTAGTTCCTTAGAGACACAGCCGTAGCCAGTATGTAAGCTACCAAATGCCTCATAGCGACATTAAATACAGAGATCCATTTGTGAGGTGACCACTTTATTAAATCACCAGGTGTTCAAAACACTTGAAAAGAAGACTATGACTGGGAAATTCCTGCTGTGTGTCTGACACCGGGACTTTGTGTGTGTTAAGGGTTTGCTTTGAGGCCCACCTAGAACTTCATCATGGGCTTCTCCCGGGACCTCAGGAGACAGATGGAGCTGGGGAAGCCCCGGAGCCGAAGGCGGCTCACTCCCCCGTCGGGGACGATGGTGAGCCTGGGCGTGAGTGATGACATCTTGGAGCTCCAGGGTCAGGCTATCGAACAGGTGACTTTGGTTGGGAGACAGCTGAAAAGCAAGCAGATGCAGAGGCCCTGGTCTGTTAACAGGGCATGTGTGGCCGAAGGAGAACACGCCCCAGGCAAACCTTTGGCTTGGACTTAAGCGAAGGGGCTTTAAAATAAGTTATTAATTGATGATAATTTGGCTTTCCATGAAAATCTGCTAGCAGGGATAGGATGCCCAAATAATACATGAATAATCAGGCCCCAATAAACAACTGATGGGCAACCTAAATGCCGGCCAATTGTTTCTCATAGTTGATTATACAGAAGCAAACTGATAAGAAAATGAAAGGAGAGATCATCTTGGTCTCTCCCAGAGATTATTCCCTATCTTCACATGGGAGCAGCTCTCACCTCCAGCCTGACCCTCTTTCTAAATCAAAGAAGACACTTGCGGAATATCTCAGAGCGTCCACCTGCAGGACCATTATAGCTTTAAATGTGCTAGTAGCCCCTTCTACAAAGTTAAACATAATGCAGAGACATGTTTCCATGTATGTATTCTGAGCACGTAACAATTTTGTTCTAACAAAATTTGGAAATACAAAAGTGGAGAGAAATAGAGCCTTTCTTCTTATTTAAGTTTTCAGATAGGGGTTTTAAACCTCATTCATTTTACCATTAAACTGAGCAGAAACCTTGGAGTGTATTCTAATCCTTCAAAAGAGAATCTCAGGGAAATAGCATAGTCTGAGTGCTGGCTCCTAATAACATGCCACACGAACCTTGGTCACAGGAAGCAGTGGTTTCCACTTGTGGGTTGGGAGAATCCACTTTTGCTTGATCATATCTTCTTCTTCCTGAGTTGTCAGGACGCACCCATCCACTTTACAGCTGTCAGGAGCATTGCCTGTTGGAGCAAAACACAGTGTGATTTTCTGCCCTCATTTACACTCAGTTTGGCATATAGGACATCATGCTTTTTTAATAAGATCAAAAACCCAGCAAAGAGCAAGTCCCTGCTCTTCCTGAGCAAAAGCAAAGGTATGAAGTATGTGAGAGAAGGAACAAACTGGTTTGTGATGCTCAGATTGCCTCATGAAATAGACATTTCTTTTTCAGAAGACTCAGAAGCAGTCCACCATATGTGAAGGGGCTGGCGCATTTCAGTTTGAATGTATAGCGTTCTCACTTTGAAATCTGAATGTATTTGATAAGCTTCCTCAATTGCAGATTTAATTACTTGCAGACTGCTATGTGGCTCATCTGAAATTATTGTGAAGCTAGAAAATATTTTCCTATGACATATTTCTTAACATGACAATCAAAAGGAAATACTGAGTTTTATGTTAGCTAGTGCTGGGCACCAGCCACACACACGTATTTGGGAATTTCTGAGTCATTTTCAGGTGAGAGTATATGGTCCTGAGATTCTTCTCTCTTTGGAATATCATAGGAATCGTGTGCTCAGTGGGGTTAGAGGACCTTGGGGGGAAGGTCCCACTCTCTTTGAGAAAACAGAACTTCTGTTGGGGCTCTTTAGGATCAGCAGAGTAGGAGCTGCTAATTAAGAACCCTGGAAAAGAGGAGGCTGTGGCTCACATGCCCGCTTTGTGGCCCATCTCTCAAAACGGTGGTCTCCAGCGTGGGCAAACATGCCCCTGGGGTACATATGGACACAAAGGACGCAGGAAGAGAACATTAGAGCTGCTATTTCTATTTGTCTGATATACATACATATGTGAATGTATATTAAGCTTTGTGTATTTGATATAACTTACTATATTATTGCTATAAGTGGATACCGCCATGCTCCCTCATTTCCATTACAGTCATCATCTTGTATGTACCAGAGGTATCCTGAGTGATCGACAGTGGTAGATTCACGACCTGTTGCAGTTTTGGGTGCCTGCTTAAGTGGATATACTGTTTGTTATCTAGTTTTATCTAAAGCATCCCTCACAAAAATAAGTAAGTTATTTTAAACCACTCATGCAGAGAACTGTGGATTAAATATACCACAAAAAATGCAAGTATGTATGAACAAGAAATTCCAGAACTGCATTTCACCTGACCCTAAGTCAGCCACATTGAAAAGTAAAAACCATGGCCACATAACCAGATCTAAAATGCAGTCTTAAAAAAGCAATGGGGAAATGACTCCCAATTCAATAAATGGCGCTGGGATAACTGACTAGCCATATGCAGAAGATGGAAACAGGACCCCTTCCTTACACCATATATAAAAATCAACTCAAGATGGATTAAAGACTTAAATGTAAAACCTGAAACTATAAACACCCTGGAAGATAACTTAGGAAATAACCATTCTGGACATAGGAACTGGCAAAGATGCCAAAAGCAATTGCAGCAAAAGCAAAAAAGAAATGACAAATGGGATCTGATTAAAGAGCTTCTGCACAGCAAAATAAACTGTCAACAGAGTAAACAGACGACCTACGGAATGGGAGAAAATATTTGCAACCTATGCCCCTGACAAATGTCAAATATCCGGAATCTATAAGGAATTTAAACAAATTTACAAGCAAAAAACAACCCCATTAAAAAGTGGGCCAAAGACATAAACAGATGCTTCTCAAAAGAAGACATACATGCAGCCAACAAGCATATGAAAAAATGGCCGACATCGCTAATCATTAGAGAAATGCACATCAAAACCACTGGGAGATACAATCTCACACCAGTCAGAATGGCTGTTATGAAAAAATAAAAAAAAACAGTTGCTGACAAGGTAGTGGAGAAAAGGGAACATGTACACACTGCTGATGGGAGTGTAAATTAGTTCGGCCATTATGGAAGGTGTTGTGGCAATTCCTCAGAGAACTAAAAACAATTACCATTTGAATTGGCAACCCCATTATTAGTATATAACCAAAGGAATATAAGTCATTCTGCCATAAAGACATGTACATGTATGTTCATTGCAGCACTGTTCACAATAGTAAAGACATGGAATCAACCTAAATGTCCATCAATTGTAGACTGGCTAAAGAAAATATGATACATATACAACATAGAATACTATGCAGCCATACAAAAGAATGAGATAATGTCCTTTGCAGCAACATGGATGCATGCAGCTGGAGACCATTATTCTCAGCAAACTAACACAGGAACAGAAAACCAAATACCATATGTTGTCATAAGTGGCAGCTAAATAATGGGAACACATGGGCACATGGACACTGGGGCCTAATTGAAGGTGGAGAGTGGGAGGAAGGAGATCAGAAAAAAATACTTATTGGGTACTATACTTGAAATCTAGGTGACAAAATAATCTGTACACCAAAACCCCATGACACAGGTTTACCTACATAACAAACCTGCACATTTACCCTTGAACCTAAAATAATAGTTAAAAGAAAAAAATAGATAAAATGCCATCTTTCCAAAATAAGTTAAAATGACCAAGACTTCCTGAAACAATTATAGGCACTACTGTTGATGAGCCTGGCCTTGAACTTGATATAATGGTTAATAATTGAGTAAAGTCACAATAATTCCCAAGACATTTAAAAATCACTCACCCAGAACATGAATATAAACTGCCACTATTTATTCAAAAATGGCTAACATGGAATACTCAATGCAGTACTTACAAAATGTCACATAACAATTATAAAATTGTATCAACTTCATTTGAATTGTCTTGATAATACACATATGTATTTCATAAGAAAGTAAATACAGAATATCAGGGTGGTTTGTCCAAATATTTTTTAACAAATAGAGGTGCACAGTTTTTAAAATGTGTAAATCACTGTCTTACAAGTGAAGCCTGGGGAAGAAATGGTCACTCCTCTTCCCCAGTCAATCTGCTTAGGACCCTTCTCTGTAAAAAGCTGCCTCCCATCCCTGTGCTTCTTACAGGCTCTTTCCAAGGGGGATGCAGAGCCTCTATAGTAAAGAGTGTCATACAATCTTGTATGACTTTGGGGGTTATCCAGTTCAAAGGACTGGCTGGGCATGGTGTCTCACGCCTGTAATCCCACCACTTTGGGAGGCTGAGATGGGCGTATCACCTGAGGTCAGGAGTTCGAGACTAGCCTGGTCAACATGGTGAAACCCGTCTCTACTAAATATACAAAAATTAGCCAGGTATGGTGGCGGGCACCTGTAATCCCAGCTACTCAGGAAGCTAAGGCAGGAAGAATCACTTGAACTCAGGAGGCAGAGGTTGCAATGAGCCAAGATCGTGCCACTGCACTCCAATCTGGGTAACAAAGCAAGACTCCATCTCAAAAATAAATAAGGGTCGGGCACAGTGGCTCAGGCCTGTAATCCCAGCACTTTGGGAGGCCACAGTGGGTGAATCACCTGAGGTCAGGAGGTCAAGACCAGCCTAGCCAACATGGCAAAAACTCATCTCTACTAAAAATACAAAAATTAGCTGGGTGTTGTGTAGACTGCCTGTAATCCCAGCTACTCGGGAGACTGAGGCAGGAGAATCGCTCACACCCTGGAGGTGGAGGTTGCAGCGAGCCGAGATTGCACCACTGCACTCCAGCCTGGGCGACACAGCAAGACTCCATCTCAAATTAATAAATAATAGATAGAGTTCTAAGGGTTAAAGTAGCATGCTCAAAATTACACAGCTTAAGTGGGGAATCCACACCGAGAGCCCAGTGTCCTCAGTCCCACTTCCATAGAACTCAATCTTTAGAATAAACACACCAATTATAAGGTACTTCTTTATGGCTTTGCATTTACCTTTAAAATATTTTGTGTCAATTTCAATTCGAGTTATTACTCCAGGATGTGCCAATCGGAAAACTGCCCATTCACAACCCGGAACCAAGAGAATGCCATTGTCATCATTCTGGAATTCAGAAGAGAAGAAAATGGTAAACGAACTTAGAGTCATTCAAGAAACCAGTCCTGAAAACCAACAGGTGAAAAAGGTTGACGTGCTTCTTTTATTTCTTACTATAGAAGAGTGTTTCCTGGGGCCTGATGTGTAGATCACTGTCATGTAAATTGCCTCTGTGCTATCATTTCTTAAATATCTCATGCCAATTTGTGAGTTCATGGGGCCCGGATAAGTTTTTCTAAATTTCTATGTCAATTACAGATGCCTGCAAAATGTTATACATGCAGCAATCTTTATCTAATCCAGTCCATAGGTTCTCTAATTAGTTTGTTTTGACCTTTCAAGGTACATATTTTGTTGGTCAAACCTATACCGATACATGATGTACGTTCAAACCTTAGTTTTGAGAATGGAGAGTTTGTTCACTGATATCTCAAAGCATCAGGTGACATGAAATCTAATTTAGGAAGGGGGGAGAGCACTTTTCTGACCAAGTTTTCAGTAGGATTTGCAAATTGAAAGGCATTGTATTTTTTGTTTCGCTTCATCTTGGTTTCTCTATCTCAAATTAGTTACTGGCCAAATTAAACAGCTGCATAGACTCTAGGGCACCCTGTCCATCACAAGTTCACATAAGTGGTGTAATCCTGAGATACACAGATATTTAGTATTACTAAACTAGTGGTTCTTCCCCAGACCTCCCAACATATTTATTCATAACTTTTGTATTATTAAATCGCTGTTCCTTTTGTTTCTTTATTGAAGAAACAGAGGAAGGCTCCAAAAATGCATTGGCGTAGCTGGCAATGACTGGTATGTTTGGTCTTCTGAGTCTCTGCCCTGATATTATCATGAAAACAGTGGGAAATTTGGAAAAAGTAAATCATAGTAATTAGCATTTAAAACAATGTGTATGAGGTTTCTAAAATATGCAAAAGTTTATTTAAATGAAAAAAGTTCCAAAAAATACTTTTTAGAAAAACTTTAAACCATAGTTATTTTTAACTTCTTACTTCTAATATTGGTGGCCGGTCCAGCCTTCTTGCCGTTTCCCAACCATCCGCCATAGACTTTGCCCCACCGACTCCTACAGAAAATAACATTGTTGAAAGGTAAACTGCATGATTTTTACTATGAGGACAAATACAATGCTGTAATTAAATTACAGATCTCATGCATCTGAGCATTGCTACATAAATTATTTTCATTAAAGTTAATGTTTCAGTAAATTCACAATCATAGCGTTAGTTAAGTTTTACTTTTCCTTTTAAAGTAGATACTTAGGCCAAAATTAGGTAGAAAAATTGGTAATGTTGACTTATTTCATGTCATAAAGGCATCAAATCCTACACATGGAAGGTTAATCTCATCCACTCCCATGCTTTGAGATGTGCCTTTCCTTTTAAATCATTCTGACCATACTGGGGTATTTAATGCTGGTACCCAGACTTCCTAAATAAGCCAGCTCCGAGAATATCATCTTACCTATTATATTGTTTGGGTGCCCAAACTTATCGTTCCTAAATCCTACACAGACACCCCCAAAAGCAATGGCCACTAGGTCTGCATGTTCTTTGGGGTTGGTTGCAGTCCAGTCTTTTTGTCCAGTACCTAATACTCTAAGTCGTGCAATTCCACCATCTGAAAAGGAAAGGTGCCTTAGTTATTGTTTGTAAAAATGGCTGCTGTGTATCATCAACTACAGGACCCTCCTGTCTTCTCCAGTGTCATCTCTTGGTAGGTTTTCGCCACATCCGCCTGCTGTTTCTCAAATACAGCAAGCCCACTGCCCCAGGGCCTTTGCACTTGATATTATCCTGTACCAGAACAACTTTCTCAGCTCTCCAAAAGACTACTTATGTTCCTCACCTTAAAGGCATGGCCTCACAAAAGCCTTCCCTCCATCCTCTGAAGTTATCTCCTCCCCGCTCCATCCAGCAACTGCCTGCTCCCCAAGTTACATTTTATCATATCCCCTTGCTTATTTACTCCAGAGCTCTAATTACAGCCTGAAATTATCTTTTTAAGTTCCTGCTAAAATCAGTCTCTCAAACCCAGAAGCTGAAATCCTTGGAGGCCAGACCAGTTATCTGTATTGTTCACTTCTGTACCGCTCTTGTATTCTCTCTACCTAGAAGAGGTCTGGGCACACAGTAGGCACTGAAGATTTTTTAATTAAATAAACAACTCCAGGGTCAAACAGCATTTGAGAAATTCACCATACAAATAATATTTTGTGCTAGAAATGAGCATTGCTGACTCTCACAGACTCAGACAAGAGAACCTTATGTTTTTATTTTTACAACACCACACTGCTTAGCAATGTTATTGAGAATACAAAAGATAATATTCACAAAATCAAATTGCTACTGAGAACCACAGCAGCCTGAAATTAGGTCTGCAGAGCAGCAAATAGCTACCAAAATCAACTCACAGCATCTGATTCTAGTAGAATGAATGTTTTGTTTCTTCAAATATTAATTCCTAGAAGGTGGAAACCAAGCATTTTTAATATAGAAAATTAATTTAATCAAAATATTGTACTAAAACAAGCCCTGTATGTTTTTATTTTACAAATTTGGTGAAAATGAGTGATCTGAAAATTTTTTGGTAAAACAATGGAAGTCTTGCTATTTACAACAAATAAAACCAAAAACTTCATTGCCATAAAACCCTAGAAAGCATCCAAGAGGGAACCGTTCAGCAGGAGCTAGGCTGTGAGAGGAGTATCACTGCCATTCCAGTTCATTAAATATTATAATTGGCTTTTTTTTTTTTTGAGACGGAGTCTTGCTCTGTCGCCCGGGCTGGAGTGCAGTGGCCGGATCTCAGCTCACTGCAAGCTCCGCCTCCCGGGTTTACGCCATTCTCCTGCCTCAGCCTCCGGAGTAGCTGGGACTACAGGCGCCCGCCACCTCGCCCGGCTTTTTTTTTTTTTTTTTTTAGTAGAGACGGGGTTTCGCTGTGTTAGCCAGGATGGTCTCGATCTCCTGACCTCGTGATCCACCCGTCTCGGCCTCCCAAAGTGCTGGGATTACAGGCTTGAGCCACCGCGTCCGGCCTATAATTGGCTTTAATGGTATAGAAGATATTCATCTGTTGAAAGTAAAGTCTACTTCACATTTTTAAAACTAAGATTCTTCTTTACAGAGTTAATATCCAGAGTTGCTTTTAATCACAACTGTCAAGGAATCCCAGAAATGACTCTTCATCCTCTGAGTACATCTCATTTAAACCAACCCATTCCCACCCAATGTGTCCCCGTGACATCAGCCTGGTTTTCCGCAGCTTCCTTTCCCTTTACACCTGGATCCCAGGTGGAATCCTCATGGAGCAATTAAAGATGCCACTAAGACTTGGGACATGAAATCTGCATGCAGGCATTGCCCATCTTTCCTCTTCAGGTCGTCAACGCTGACCAATTAGGAAAGAGCTTTTATGTGCTTAGGGATCCTTCATATTCAACCCCAAAAAGCAGGGCTCCCACTCAGAAGCTATTTTAGACCCTCTTTCAACTCATGAATCCTATACAAACTGGGTTGGACATACAAAGTCGCTATTTTGGTGGATCAGAAATAGTCAAATAGAAATGTTTGTGGCTCTGCCAAAATACTTTTGTTATATGTATCACTATTTTGCAGTTTTTTGTTTTCTTTTCTTTTCTTTTTGAGACAGAGTCTCGCTCTTGTCACCCAGGCTGGAGTGCAGTGGCACGATCTCGGCTCACTGCAACCTCCGCCTCCCGGGTTCAAGTGATTCTGCTGCCTCAGTCTCCCCAGTAGCTGAGATTACAGGCATGCGCCACCACGCCTGGCTAATTTTTGTACTTTTAGTAGTGACAGGGTTTCTCCATGTTGGCCAGGCTGGTCTCGAACTCCTGACCTCAGGTGATCCACCTCGGCCTCCCAAAGTTATTTTTCTTATCTGTCTCCCACTGGGTTATTCACTTCATAAGGACAAGGGCTCTGTCAATTAAATCTAACAACAAATAGTTATTGAGCTTTTCTGCTCCCCATGCTGTACTAAGTGTCAGGTGTACGAAAATGACAATCTGGACCCACGGCCCTTTCTTCATGAAGCATACACGCTGTTGGCTCTGACCTACACATTGTCAGGAAAATGATTATATGGCCAATGCTCAGTCTGTAGCTCAAAGTAGTTATTCCATAGTGTATGTTAAATTAACAAGTGGGAAAAGGGCCTGAATCTCTTGTAAGCTTGCTCATTCATTGTCTTGCACTGTTTTTAAAACAGATGATTTCAGGGAGTAATTAATATTAGTAAACATGTGTTTAGATCTTTCCATTTTCATGTCTCACTTTAAAGCATCATAACCAGAGAAACATTGCACCTAAAATAAGGTTCCAGAGAACCACTTCTGGCATGACAGCAGGAGGAGCTTTGCTGTCCTGTTCCTCAGTGGAGTTGGTGAAATTTAGGGGGGTTGGGGGATGGGAAAGCACTTCAAGTCTCTGGAAATGGTCCTAAGGGCATACGGAAAATTCAGCAACATCTATTCAAGAATATCTGCTAAAATTCAGTTAGAGCAGTGAGAGTCTGCAGTATCTGAACCAAGGCCTCACCTTCACACCCTCTCTCAGATCAGCAAAGTGGAGACTGCAAACAAATGCAGCCCATGGTTGCAGGGCTGTCTTCCCAAGAGAGGCAGGACATCAGGGCTTCTCATTCTGCCCCTATATGCCTGTTGCTGAGGCTAAGTCCTGGGTGAGTGTGGTTGAGAGGCAGGGGCTCCTTTATTTGACCCAGCCCTGACTCATGGGACAGGGTCCTACCTTAGGCGTAGCCACTGGGATATTGGGGCCACAGTGACCCATCTCATGGTCCATAAGGTGGAGGCGTCACACTGAGGGTGAGACATCCCCAGCCCTGCAAACCCTGTAACTCAGACAGAGGAAACACCAAATCCAAGTTGCTGTTCAGCAACACCATGTTGTAAGAGGTTTGTTCCACGGGTCCCCTGGGGACAAACACCTGGCTAACCTTCTCACACCACTAGAATATGCTCCCTGGGACCTCCCCTATTCTGATGGGCAGTAATTTGATTGTTTACTACAAATGAGGCAATCCTGGGCTTAAGGTGCCATCTAGTGCTGAAAAGTAGGCAGCTACCTAGCAGGAAATAAAATCAACAGGAAATTTATAAAGATTCTCTAAGCTAAGCTTGTCCAACACATGGCCAGTGGGTCTTATGAGGCCCATGGTGGCTTTGAATGTGGCCCAACATAAATCCATAAACTTTCTTAAAAACAGTATGAGATTTTTTTGGGTTTTTTTTTGTTTGTTTTTTGGCTCATCAGCTATCATTAGTGTTAGTGTATTTTATGTGTGGCCCAAGACAATTCTTCTTCCAATGTGGCCCAGGGAAGCTAACATATTGCACACTCCCTACATTGAAGCAAACATATTCAACAAAAACTGAAACAAACCAGACAGAAAAGACTGGAATAACTAACTAATGCTTCAATGCACAGGCACTGATGCACATCCATAAGAAACAACAGCAAAGAACTGTGACATCCCCAAATGGACAAAGCAAGGAACCAGTGACTGATCATAATAAGACAGTGATATATGAACGCTATGATCAATGATTCAAAATAGCAGTTTTAAGGAAACTCAGTGACCTCAAAGATAACACACAAAAGCAGCTTAGAAGTTTATCAGAGAAATTTAATGAAGAGATTTAAAGAATTTTTTAAATCAAACAGGAACCTCTGAATGGAAAAATACATTTGCTGAACCGAAAAATTCATTAGAGGCTCTGAAGAGTACAATGAAGCAAGCAGAGGAAAGAATCAGTGAGCTCAAAAATGGGCTATTTAAAAATACACAGAGGAGAAAAAAATGAAAAAGAATTAAGATTGCTTACAATATATAAAAAATTACCCCAAAAGACCAAATCTAAGAATTATTGGTGTTCAGGAGGGAGTTGAGCAAGAGAAAGGGGTAGAAAGCTTATTCAAAAAAATAATAGAAAACTTTTCAAAACTTGATGAAGACATAAATATCCTGGTACAGAAAGGTCAGAGAATACCAAACAGATTGTATCCAAATAAGACTACTCCAAGGCATTTCAAAAATCCTAAAGGTCAAGGACAGGCTGGGTATGATGACTTCTGCCTATAACCAGCACTTTGGGAGATCAAGATGGGTGGATTGCTTGAGCCCAGGATTTTGAGACCAGCCTGGGCAACATGGTAAAATCCTGTTTCTACAAAAAAAAAATACAAAAATTAGCCAGGCATGGTGGTGTACACCAGTGGTCCCAGCTACTTGGGATGCTGATGTGGCAGGATCATCTGAGCCAAAGGAGGTTGAAACTGCAGTGACCTGTGATTATACCATCAGACTCCAGCCTGGGTGACAAAGTGAGACCCTGTCTCAAGAAAAAAAAAAAAAAAAAGTCAAGGATAAAAAAAATTCCTAAAAGCAGCCAGAGAAAAGAAGCAAATAACATAAAGAAGCTTTAATTCATCTGTCAACAGACTTCTCAATGGTAGCCATACAGGCCAAGAAGAAGTGGGATGACATTTTAAAGTGCTGAAAGAAAAAAAGACTGCCATCCAAGAATATTGTATCCAGAAAAGCTATCTTTCGAATATGAAAGAGAAAATCTTTCCTGGATAAACAAGAGCTGAGAGAATTCACCACCACCAGTATTAACTGAAATGCTAAAGTTCTTCAGTTTGAAAAAAAACACTAATATGCAAAAAGAAAATATTTAAATTTATAAAACCCACTAGTAAAATTAAGTATATTAATGAATTCAGAATACCCCAACACTGTAATTATAGTGTGTAATTCAGTCATAACTCTAGTATGAAGTCCAAAAGACAAATCTATCAAAAATAATATTTTTGTTGATATCATTAACAGGCGTTAAAAGATAGGCAATATAAAAACATGCAAATTGAGACAACATAAAGTCAAAATGTGGGAGGAGGGATAAAGTTAAAAATGTAGAGATTTTTAGTTTTTCTTTGTTTATTTCTATTTTTTTCTTTGTGATCTAAGATGAGTTGGTATCTCTTTAAAATAACTTGTTATATCTATAGATATTTTTATAAGCCTCATGGTAACCACAATGCAAAAACCTATAATAGATTTGCTAAAAATAAAAGTCAATTAAAATGTACTATCAGAGAAAATTAGTTAACCACTAAGGCAGAAAGAAAAGAAAGGAAACGAAGGGTAGAGGAGGGGAGGGGAGAGGAGGGGAGGGGAGGGGATCAGAAAACAAGCAACAAAATCACAGTAAGCTCTTACTTACTGATGATAATACTGAGTTTAAATGGACTTAATGCTCCAAATCAAAGGCATACTGTTGCTTAACGGACTAAGAAACAAGACCCAACTATATGCTGCCTACAAGAAATCCGCTTGACCTATAAAGACACAAATAAGCTGACAGTGAAAGGATGGAAAAAGATATCTCATGCAACCAGAGACCAAAAAAGAGCAGGAGTAGCTACACTTATATCAGATAAAATAGACTACAAATCAAAGAGTGTTAAAAAAAAAAAAGACAAGACACCGTATAATGATAAATGGGTCAATTATGAATATCTATGTGTCCAACACCAGAGCTTTCAAGTTTTTTTTTTTTTTTTTTTTTTGAGACGGAGTCTCGCTCTGTGGCCCAGGCTGGAGTGCAGTGGCCGATCTCAGCTCACTGCAAGCTCTGCCTCCCGGGTTCACGCCATTCTCCTGCCTCAGCCTCCCAAGTAGCTAGGACTACAGGCGCCTGCCACCGCGCCCGGCTAATTTTTTGTATTTTTAGTAGAGACGGGGTTTCACTGTGGTCTCGATCTCCTGACCTTGTGATCCGCCCGCCTCGGCCTCCCAAAGTGCTGGGATTACAGGCGTGAGCCACCGCGCCCGGCCCTTTCAAGTCTTATATAAAGCAAACATTAATAGATCTACAGGGATAAATAGACTGCAATACAATAATAGTAGGTGACTTCAACACCTCACTTTCAGTAATGGACAAATCGTCCAGACAGGAAATCGACAAAGAAATAGTGAAGTTGAACTACACACCAGATCTAATGGACCTGACATTACAGAAATTTTACCCAACGGCTGCAGAATATACATTCCTTTCATCAGCACATGGAACATTCTCTAGAATAGGCCATATCTTGGGCCACAAAACAAGTCTAAACAAAGTCTAAACAAAAAACAAAAACATGTCAAGTATATTTTCTGACCACAATGGAATGAAACTAGAAATCAATAAGAGAAACGTTGGAAAACACACAAACACATGTAAATTAAACAATATGCTCCTGAACAACAAATGGGTCAGTAATTAAGAAGGAAATTTTAAAAATGCTTGAAACAAATGAGAATGGAAATACAACATACAAAAATATATGGGATACAAAAAAAGCAGTAGAAGGAAGTTTATAGCAATAAATACCTATACCAAAGAAGTAGAAAGACTTTAAATTAATCTAACAATGCATCTCAATAAACTAGAAAAGCAAGTATAAACCAAACCCAAAATTAGTAGAAGAAAGAAAATAAAGATCAGAGGATAAATAAATGGTGACTAAAATAATACAGAAGATCAATAAAACAAAAAAACTGGTTTTTTAAAAAGAAACAAAAGTGATGAACCTTTAGCTAGACTAATTACAAAGAGAAAAGACCCCAAAAAATCAGAAATAGAAAAGGATACATAAAAAATGAGACTCTTTTCTCTTTTCCATTTGACAGACACTTGCATTTTCTTATGCAGTGCCAGCTGTATCCCTGAGGTAACAAGATGAAAATGAAGGCCAGAATAAACAAATTTGGCCATATTGAGCACCATATCACCAAGACTGCTTTTAGCTCTGGCAAAGTGGATATTCTCATCATCAATGATGCTTTCATTGACCTCAACTACCTGGTCTACACGTTCCAGTATGCTTCTACCCATGGCAAATTCCATAACATCATCAAGGCTCAGAATGGAAGCCTGTCATCAGTGGAAATCCCATCATTAACTTCCAGGAGCAAGATCCCCCACAAAATCAAGTGAAATGACACCGGTGCTGATTATGCTGTTGGGTCCACTAGAATCTCCATTACCATGGAGAAGGCTGGGGCTCACTTAGAGGGGTAAGCCAAAAGAGCCATCATCTCTGTACCCTCTGCTGATGTCCCTTATGTTTGTGTGGGATGTGAATCATGAGAAGTATGAAAACAACCTCAAGATCCTTAGTAGTGTCTCATATACCACTTACTGCTCAGCTCTTCTGGCCAAGGTCATCCATGACAACTTTGGCACCATGGAGGGATTCATGACCACAGCCTATGCCATCACTACCACCCAGAAGACCATGGGTGCCCTTTCTTGGAAACGTTGGCAGGATGGCCACAGGGCTCTATCGAACAGCATCTCTGCATCTACTGGCACTGCTAAAGCTGTTGGAAAGGTCATCCCCAAGCTGAATGGAAAGCTCACTAGCATGGTGTTCCAAATCCCCACCTCTCTGTTGTTTTGGACCTGACTTGCCATCTGGAGAAACCTGACAAATATGATACCATCAAAAAGGTGGTGAAGCAGGCATTGGAGTGTCCTCTCAAGGGCATCCTGGGCTATCGTGAGTGCCAGGCTGTCTCCTCTGACTTTAACAGACATTCACTCTTCCACCTTTGATGCTGGGGCTGGCATTGCCCTCAATGACCACTTTGTCAAGCTTATTTCCTGATATGACAATGAATTTGGCAACAGGGTAGTGGACCTCATGGTCCACATGACCTCCAAAGAGTAAGAGCCCCTGGACCACCAGCCCCAGCAAGATCACAAGAGGATTAGAGAGGTTCTCAGCTGCTAGGGAATCCCTGCCACACTCACTCTCCTACCATACTAAGAATCTCCCCCTGACACAGTTTCCATGCCAGGCCCCCTGAAGAGAGAGGGGCCTAGGGAGCCACACCCTGTCACATACCATCAATAAAGTTCACTGTACTCAGCCAAAAGGATATGTGACCACAGAATTACAAAGATTAATTAGAGACTATTATGAACAACTACATACCAACAAATTGGAAAACCTAGAAGAAATGGATACATTTCTGGACACATACAATCTACCAAGATTGAACCATGAAGAGATAGAAAACCTTAATAAACCAATAATGAATGATGAGATCAAAGTTGAAATTTAAAAAGTCTCCCATCAAAGAAAATTCCAGGACCTGATGGCTTCACTGCTGAATTCTACCAAACAGAAAAGGAATAACTAATACCAATTTTACTCAAACTCTTCAAGAAAATTGAAGCAGAAGGAATACTTCCAAACTCATTCTACAAGACCAGTATTACCCTGATACCAAAACCAAACAAAGACAACAACAAAAAAAGAAAACTACAGGTTAATATAACTGATGGACATAGATGCAAAAGTCCTCCACAAAATACCAGCAAACTAAATTTAACAACACAATAAACAGATCATTCACCATGATCAAGTGGAATTCATTCGAGGAAGGCAAGGATAGCTCAACATACATTAATCAATAAATATGATACATCACTAACTGAACCAAAAACAAAAACCATATGATCATTTCAATAAATTCTGGAAAGCATTTGATAAAATTTAACACCACTTCATGATAAAAATTTAAAAACTCAGTAAATTGGGTATAGAAAAAAAAGCACCTCAAAATAACAAAAGCCACATATGACAAACCCACAGGTAACATCATACTGAATGGATAAAAATAAAAGCCTTTTCTCTGAGATCTGGAACAAGACAAGGAGGCCCACTTTCACCACTTTTAATAACATAATATTGGAAGTCCTGGCTGGAGCAATTATGCAAGAGAAATAAATGGCATCCAAATTGAAAAGAAAGAAGTCAAGTTAGCCTTCCTCACAGAAAACATGATCTTAGAAAAACCTAAAGACTCCACCCAAAAACTGTTACAACTGATAAACTAATTCAGTAGATTTTCAGGATACAAGTTCAACATACAAAAATCAGTAGCATTTATACACACCAACAGTGAACAATCTACAAAATAAAACAAGAAGGCAATTGCATATACAATAGCTACAAAAACTATAAAATACAGAGGAATCAATTTATCCTAAGAAGTGAAAGAGCTATACAAGGAAAACTATAAAACACTGATGAAATAAATGGAAGAGGACACAGAAAAAAATGGAAAGATGCTCCATGCTCCTAGATTGAAAGAATTAATATTGTTAAAATGACAATACTATCCAAAGAAATTTACAGATTCAATTCAATCCCTATTAAAATACCAATGACATTCTTCTCAGAAATATTTTTTTAAAAAGTAAAATTTAAATGAAAGACCCTGAATAACCAAAGCAAAAAGAACAAAGCTGAAGGCATCACACTAACTGACTTCAAAATGTACTATGAAGCTATATAACCAAATCAGCATAGTAATGGCATAAAAACAGACATACAATAGAGAACCCAGATATAAATCCACACATTTACAGCCAACTCATTTTCAACAAAGGCACCAAGAACATGCAGTAGGGAACAGTCTCTTCAGTAAATGGTGCTAGGGAAACTAGATAACTGCATGCAGAAGAATGAAACTAGTCCCCTATCTCTCACCATATGCAAAATAAAGTCAAAATGGATTAAAAACTTACATCTAAGACCTGAAACTATGAAAATTCTAGAAGAGGCTGGATGCAGTGGCTCACGCCTGTAATCCCAGCACTTTGGGAGGACAAGGCGGGCAGATCACGAGGTCAGGAGATTGAGACCATCCTGGCGAACATGGTGAAACCCCGTCTCTACTAAAAATACAAAAAATTAGCCAGGCATGGTGGTGGGCACCTGTAGTTCCAGCTACTCGGGAGGCTGAGGCAGGAGAATGGCGGGTGAACCCAGGAGGCGGAGCTTGCTAGTGAGCTGAGATCGTGTCACTGAACTCCAGCCTGGGTGACAGAGTGAGATGCTGTCTCAAAAAGAAAGAAAGAAAGAAAGTAAAAGGAAATTCTAGAAGAAAACATTTGAAAAATGCTCTAGGACACTGGTCTTGGCAAATATCTGTATGTAAGACCTCAAAGGCAACAACAGGAAAAACAGACAAATGGGATTATGCCAAGCTAAAAGACTGCTGTACAGCAAAGGAAATAACAAAGTGAAGTGACAACCCATAGAATGGGAAAAATATATATTTGCAAACTATCCACATAAGAAGGGATTAATAGAAAGAATATATAACGACAACTCTATAGCTAACAACTCAGTAGCAAAAAAAAAAAAATTTATAAATAGGCAAAAGATCTGAACAGACATTTCTCAAAAGAAGATATACAAATGGACAACAGGTATATTTTTTAAATGTTCAACATCTAGGCCGGGCGCGGTGGCTCAAGCCTGTAATCCCAGCACTTTGGGAGGCCGAGACGGGTGGATCACGAGGTCAGGAGATCCAGACCATCCTGGCTAACACGGTGAAACCCCATCTCTACTAAAAAATACCAAAAAAAAACTAGCCAGGCGAGGTGGCGGCGCCTGTAGTCCCAGCTACTCGGGAGGCTGAGGCAGGAGAATGGCCTAAACCCGGGAGGTGGAGCTTGCAGTGAGCCGAGATCGCGCCACTGCACTCCAGCCTGGGCGACAGAGCTAGACTCCATCTCCAAAAAAAAAAAAATGTTCAACATCTCTAAACATCAGAAAAATGCAACTCAAAACCACAATGAAATGTCATCCCACCTCAGTTGAAATGGCTTTTGATATGGTCTGTCTCTGTATCCCCACTCAAACCTCATCCCAAATTGTAATCCCCACATTTCAACAGAGGGACCTGGTGACAGGTGATTGGATGATGGGTGTTTTCCCCATGCTGTTCTTGTGATAGGGAGTTCTCATGAGATCTGATGTTTAAAAGTGGCACTTCCGCCTTTCTCTCTCTCTCTGTCTCTCTCTCTTTCTCTCTCTCAATCCTGCTGCCGTGTAAGACATGCCTTGCTTCCCCTTCTCTTTCTGCCATGACTGTAAGTTTCCTGAGGCCTCCCCAGTCATGTAGAACTATGAGTCAATTAAACCTCTTTTGTTTGTAAGTTACCCAGTCTCAGGTAGTCTCTTTATAGCAACGTGAGAGCGGAGTAATACAGCTTTTATTTTAAAAGACAGGGGGAATAGTGGATGCTAGTGAGGATGTGGAGAAAGTGAAGCCTATGTACATTATTGGCGAGAATGTAAATTAGTACACTCACTATGGAAAACTATGAAAACTCCTGAAAAAAACTAAAAACAGAACAACAATAGATTCATCCAGCAATCTCACTACTGTGTATATATCCAAAAGAAAGTAAATCAATATATTGAAGAGATATCTGCACTTCCAAGTTTACTGTGACACTGTTTACAATGTCACAGCCAAAATATGAAGTCAAACTAAGTGCCCATTAATGGAGGAATAGATTTTAAAAGTGGTATATATACACAATGGATTGGGGATGGATACCCCATTCTCCATGATGTGAATATTATGCATTGCACGCCTGTATTAAAACGTTTATGTTTTATGTATTATGTACCCCATAAATATATATATACCTACTATGTACCTATAATTGAAAATATTCTTTTTTTTTTTTTTTTT
>NW_012118821.1:10028682-10041151 GCF_000951035.1 Colobus angolensis palliatus
CCTGGATGGAGTTGGAGACCATTATTCTAAATGAAGTAGTTCAGGAACGGAAAACCAAACATCATATGTTCTCAGTTACAAGTGGGAGCTAAGCTATTAGGACGCAAAGACATAAGAATGATACAATGTGGGGAACGGTGGGGGGTGAGGGATAAAATACTACACATTGGTTACAGGGTACACTGCTCTGGTGATGGGTGCACCAAAATCTCAGAAATCACCAGTAAGAACTTACCCATGTAACCAAACACCAACTGTTCCCCCAAAAACCTGTTGAAATTTGTTTAAGACAAGTGAATAGAGATCTGAAGAGAAATGTTTCCAAATAAAATATATGAATGGCCGGGAAGCATATGAAAAGATGCTCATCCTCATTAGTCATCAGGGAAATGCAAATCAAAACCACAGTGGGACACCACCTCACATCCGCTAGGACGACTATAAAACAAAAGAGAGTGTTGGGAAAGATAGGGAGAAATCAGCACTCCTTTACGTGGCTGGTAAGAATGTAAAATACGGCCGGGTGCGGTGGCTTAGGCCTGTAATCCCAGCACTCTGGGAGGCTGAGGTGGGCGGATCACGAGGTCAGGAGATCCAGACCATCCTGGCTAACACGGTGAAACCCCATCTCTACTAAAAAATACCAAAAAAAAACTAGCCAGGCGAGGTGGCGGCGCCTGTAGTCCCAGCTACTCGGGAGGCTGAGGCAGGAGAATGGCGTGAACCCGGGAGGCGGAGCTTGCAGTGAGCTGAGATCCGGCCACTGCACTCCAGCCTGGGCGACAGAGCGAGACTCCATCTCAAAAAAAAAAAAAAGAATGTAAAATACGCAGCAGTTTCGGAAAAACCCAGTAATTCTTCAAACAGTTAAATACAGAGTTATCATATGACCCAGAAAGTCCAATCTTAGGCATACACTCAACAAAAGAAAGCATATGTCCACACAAAATCTTGTACACAAATGTTTACAGCAACATTGTTCAAAATAGCCAGGAGATGGAAAAAAGTGTCTGTCAACTAATGAATGGGTAAACGAAATGCGGTAGTGGTTGAGTATCACTTATCTGAAATGCTTGAGACCAGAAGTGTTTGGATTTCAGTTTTTTTAAATATTTGCATTATACTTACTGGTAGGGTGTTCCAAATCCAAAATCTGAAATACTCCAGTGAACATTTCCTTTGAGCATCATGTCGGCACTCAAAAGGTTTTGGATTTTGGAACATTTCAAATTTTGGCTTTCAGATTTGAGATGCTCTACCTGTCTATCCATACAATGGAATATTAGGCTGACACAAAAAGAAATGAAGTGTCAATACATTTTACAACATGGATGAATCTTGAAAACATTATACTAAGTGGAAGAAGTCAGACACAAAGAAACAGTATTATATAATTCCTATTTATATGAAATGTCCAAAATAGTCAAAACTATCAAGACAGAAAGTCAATTAGTGGTTGCTTCAGGATAGGGAAGATGAGGGATGATAGCTAAAGGATATGGGGTTTCTTTTTGAGGAGATAAAAATGTTCTAAAGGTATGGTGATGATTGCACGTGTCTGTGCGTATGCTATACAGCACTGACTGTACACTTCAAATGAGTGAATTGCATGTTAATTATATCACAGTAAAGCTATTAAAAAACAAAATGAGTGATTTGTACATACCACTTCAGCTGCTAATATAACATACCTGTGAAATCTAGTTAGGATCTATCTAACCTAATATAACTTAGTTCTACCACATCCTAATTTACTTGCTAATTTTTCAATAACTACCTATTGATTTGTGGATTAAAACAAGAATTTTCTGGAGCATAAAAAGGGGAAATTACAATCCTGAAATGCTAGAGAGATCAATTACCAAGTCATTTTATATTTTATAAACATATCAACACAAAGTAAAGAAGCCATGGAACTGGAGATAAGTTCATGCCATGATTACCTGGGAAAATGTTGAGTCTGATATGAGTCCATCTCTGCTGGGAATTGACAAGAAAATAGTTGTGGCCGGAAGCAGGGTTTCCTGGCTTAAGCTCTGTCATGGGAACCAAGTAACTCCAGTCATCAGATCTTAGCTAGCAATAAATATAGAAATGTCAGCAATTGCTCTTGAAAACAATACATTCTGTCATCCTATTGCCTCTGTGGGACTTAAGGTGTGGAGATACTTTGGAATAAAAATTAATGATGGATACCTAATGGAACACTTTAATACAAACAGTACATATCAAGCCCCATGTTTAATAAAAAACAGAATAAAGGCCTGTTTTTTTTTCACACTGATCAAAACAGCCAATGGGTGATGGTGGCAGAGGCTTGCAAATGAAGGACAAGATCTCAGACCCCTCCAAATGTCTTCACGCAGAGGAGTGGTGACGTGAACGTTCAAATAAAAACCAAGGTTATTGCCATGCACCATAACATCCGGGGAAATCTGTTGGCCTGACCCTTGCAACCATTTTCTCTAGGTTAGCACTTCTCAAACTAACGGCCCTATTTACTGTTGCTGCTATTTACTTTCCTGTCTGTTATGGATCAACATTTCTGTAAAAAACAATACAAACTAATTAGTAAATAAATGTAAAAAAAAAAAAAAAAACAGGCCGGGCGCAGTGGCTCAAGCCTGTAATCCCAGCACTTTGGGAGGCCGAGACGGGCGGATCACGAGGTCAGGAGATCGAGACCATCCTGAGCTACATGGTGAAACCCCGTCTCTACTAAAAAATACAAAAAACTAGCCGGGTGAGATGGCGGGCGCCTGTAGTCCCGCTACTCGGGAGGCTGAGGCAGGAGAATGGCGTGAACCCGGGAGGCGGAGCTTGCAGTGAGCTGAGATCCGGCCACTGCCCTCCAGCCTGGGCGACAGAGCGAGACTGCGCCTCAAAAAAAAAAAAAAAACAAGAATGTACCAAAACACAAGCCCTGGTTTGTTTGTTTTTTTTCCCCCAACTGTTTCTTTTATTAAATTCTCCACACACAAAAGTTACTTCAAGTTGGTATAAAAAGTGTTTAAAGGCTTACTATCAGTTTCCATACGTGTGCTCATCGGGGCCAGCAGCCATTTGCAGGTGGGTGCTGGTGGAACCCTTTGAGCAGGGCTCCACGTCCCTCATAGGCCATGATGCTCACTCTTCCCAGGCTGAATGAACCACTGAGACGTTTGTAAGGCCACAGTGGGTCAGCAAATGATGTTGGGAGCACCAGGGTTGGGTGTCCCAAAGAATCGCCTTGCACAGCCAGGTGTGCAGAGCAGTTTCCCTACTGTCCTAATAATTGGTGACAAGACCCAATTCATTTGGGGGAGATGGACCTCAGCAATGGCGTCAAACTCCTCGGGAGTGGCTGCGGCTCCTGTCCTGACTCCTCTTTCTGGGATTTCTGGTAGTTTATCTGTAGTCGGAATGACCATTCGGGATTAAGATTAGGGTTCAAAATCAAAGGGAATCTACTCTCTCAGTGGTTTGTATGGTAATTCTCACTTTGCAAATAACACTAAAGATATTTCAAAGTATCAAATGATCAAAGTAATGGACACACTTGTTGAAGTTCCTCAATATTTAATATATTAACAGTCACATCAAAAAATAGCACAAGATGTTTGATACCGCATTTGCTTGTCAAATAGTAAATGTTTTCTCCAAGTTAGCTCAAACTTCAACAAGTTTATCACATCACTAGAGTTTTCAAAGTTGGACTGTGACAAGGTCCATTCCAGGAACACCACCTCTCCCAGGGGCATCCTTAGGATTGATTCTGGGGCAATTCAGAAAGAGAAGCACTCACAGGCAATTGAGGGACTTGCCGAAACAATCTTACTCGCTTGTCATTGGTCATTTCCGCTTTTAGAGCAGCATCTCTCATAGCATCATTTCCTGTTCAGGTGCCCCAGCCATCTTCGGAGAGCAAGGCCACTTCATGTCCACAGAGCCTCATGCAGTACTGTGCACATAGCACGTTCACTGTAAACTTGCCAACCCACACTGACTTATCTTCCCTACGTACGTGTATACACACACACATAATTGTACATATTTTTTAAAAATGAATGCTAAAGTCAACATCAGATGATATCAAAGGAATAATAATACAGGTCTGTGGAGACAAAGTGGCTCCATCTTGGATGCGAATCTGCCATGTTGATGTCTGATTAGCCTCAATCCTGTGAACACGTCCTGATTCCAACTTGATTTACTGTCCTTAGTCCAGAACATGTCAACCTTGATGTTATCGCACAAATTAGAGGCTGTGACGCACACAGCCCTCTTCCCTGTTCCGCAGGCTGCCTTCAGTTGTCCCACTGGGGCACACAGACCCTTTCCCTACAGCATGTGAGCCCTGGGTCTCGGGAGTAACAGTGCAGAGATTTACCATCTTGCTGCCACCCGAGGCCACGCTTCTGTTCGTAAGTTCCCCCAATAAAACACTCGTTACCAACAAATTGGATTTGTCGGCCTCTTTCTTTGGTTTCTTGGTTTCTTCGGCACCTGGGGTCTGCTCTATGTATATGGCCCTTTCACAGAATATGTCTCATTTATAGAGGCTGCGGGATTCATAGGCCCAGCATTCCAAGATGCAGATAGAAACCCTTGCCAAAAATGCCATAGCAGCTGCCCCATCACACACACCTGGACAGCCCAAAGCACGGCTGGTGCTGCTCACCCCACAGCTGTCCCAGACCTGGTCACCCGGGTCATCTGAGGCACAACCCACTCCCTCCCGCCCACCCCGCAACCTGCTCACCCACGTTCCAGGGATGATGGCCTGCCTCTGTGTGAAGCTGAAGGATCGTGGGAATGATAAAATCTACATCCGGCTGTTAACACTGTTAAGCCACAAATCAAAAACCACAGAGCGCTCTATTAGGGGTCCTAATCCTACAGCTCTGTTACAGTAAAGTAGCCTTAGTCAAGTTCCTGAAGCTGTCTGGGTCGTACGGAAAGTGAGCAATTGTGGGGATGTGGCTGGCCAGAGGAGCCATGTGACCTCATAATTCTCATTTTGGGGACAGTGGTTCCTAAGGCACCTTCTTCCAAGTTTGCTGCTTGAATTGACACTCGAGGAGCGTAATCTCCCGTGAAATAAGAAACGTCCACGTCGAAGCCCCGGATGACTCCTTGGATCCCCAACCTGAGGACGCACCAGTTGTGACCTGAGCAGCACAGAGGACAAGAGCAACCTCACTAGGGTCGACGCAGCAGACGGTGCATGCAAGGCAGCGCACCCCACACGCACCTGACCCACAGCGGATGCTGCATGCAAGGTAGCGCACCCCACACACACCTGACCCACAGCGGGAGTCACTTCCGCCCATCACAGGAAAACCTGTTTGGGGCGGTTCTTAGCTAATATGACTGCAGGATCTCTCATAACCTGGCCGCATGTGACCACCATTTCCCAACAGAAATCCTCAGTTCTGGCCAGACCAGAAAATCCATAGGCTGGGATCCAGGAAGACCTGACTCTGGTTCCAAATGGATCATTTCCTATGACTGTCCTTGGCAAATTACTTACCTCTTACAGTAGAGAGTCTCATTTTCTCAACTGTAAATTAGGGATGCCATTAGCTTCCATAAAGCTCAGACTGGGTAGTGTGATGTAGAAAGCACCTCGCCAAGCTCAGCAGGTAGTAAGCAGAGCTGGTTCTCCTGCAGACACTGTTGTTCACTGTCATCTCAAGTTCGGGAATTGCCATAGCACCCTTCAGCCTCCAGTCCCACCACTGGTCAGACACCTGCCTGCGTCTACCAAAGCCTTCAGAGTCTTGACGTCAAGTCTGCCACTATGGAGTTCTTGGTTATTTGCTGCCAGAGATAAACCCACCTTAAAATGTCCAGATTTGTTAGAAACTAATACTGCCTCAAGTGCTGTAGAAAGATAGAAAACTAGAAATATCAAATATTTCTATAATACTTGAGAGAGTAGCAAGTAAAACTCCAATTATCAACCTAATACCTGGATTTGTTTGCTTTTCTTCAACTTCAAGAGGTATATTTTGATTGAGACTGAGTAGTAGCAATGAACAAAAATTGCATAAAATCATAAAAGACAGTGGGTACAGTGTTGAGAACAGACCCTGGCCCGGTCCCCAGCTTATCTTGCTAGCAGTGTGCCCTGGGCTCAGTCTGGGAATCTGTTTCCATGGTGGTAAAACGGAGATAAGGAGACCTACTCCAGAAGACTGTAGTAAGGACCCAGAAGATGCACGCTGCCTAACGTCTGCCACATTGCTCAGTGAGAACCACTCTTTTTTCCATCCGCAGACCTCACCAGGGTTTTCATTTTCCCAACAAAGTGCTTCTCACCCTTTGTGCCTGGTGGGATGTCAGTGATCCGGGCTCACGCCGCCCCTTCCTGACTTAGAGCCTGATGTTCAGATCAGGACATCCAAGATTACAGAGCATTCCAGGGCCCCATGTTAAAGCTGACCCAAAGTGGACCCTGGCTTTGCAACAGCCCCCGTTTTTAATTTTGCAGTGTCAGATGCACTGCGATGAGCTAGCCATTGTTATTACCTGGAATCCTTTTCCTCCTGGTCGCCCAGCCATCCATCCATTTCCCAAACTCAGTATATTCATGCTCTTTAAAGCACGGGCTGTCACTCTAGGGCAAAGACACACAACAAGGTAATCATTAACATTCATGTGATCTCCTGGCTTCCAACAAGTCCACTTCTGTCCCACAGGGCCAGAGGAATGGTGCAAACAGGTCTAGGGGAGCCTCTGCCACCACCTTCATGCCCAGCTAGCCCCTTCCAGATTGAGGGATGCCTCCACTTTTATCATCTTCAGAAAAAGAAATGTTACTTCTTTGTGGGCCTCAGCACACAGAATTGACCACTGATAGCAGCAGGAACAACCACATCACCAGGCACTCTGTAGGCCAACAGCAACCTACACGGGTATTAAAGTGAGAGAGTCTGGTCAGATTTCCAAGCAGGCCAGGTAGACTATTCAATAAGGAATTCATCCAAAGTCATAGGAAGAGCAGGCTGGACACTCAGGGTCCAGCTGAACCCACACAGCACACTGCAACCCCTGAGGAACGCATGGTCTCTGACGCCCCACAAAGTCTCCTTAGACAGCTGAGCGCACTTCATCTTCCAGAACGAGGAGAATAAACGCATCCTTGCAGGAGTGTCCTGAAGTTGACACAGCCGACATGAAAGACCCTGGAATAGTGTGGATGCTCAGAAATTGTTGTGCTTGGTGGGTGGCCCAGCGTGGGGATACTTTCCCTGTTTCCATTAAGTCGTGCAAAGAGGATCTTACGTTACTGTTTAGTGAAGCTCCCAGGCAGGAGCAGAGGAAGGGATTAGAGGTAGCAGGGCCCGGGGTGGAGGAATGCTCTGATGGGAGCTGCTGCATAAGACACTAACCAGGGATCCTGCCAGACTCCCTGGTGTGCCAACCCGCCCAGCCTCCCAGGCAGGGGACCCATGGCCAATGGTACCCACCCTCCTGTGCCTCAGTGCTCCTCCTCTGTCAAAGGCAAATAGCCATCGTGCTATCCACCTCCTCTGGCTGTTGTCAGCCTTAAGTGTGCCTAGCACATGGTACGTCCATTTCGTGGGTTCAAGCAATTCTCCTGCTTCAGCCTCCCAAGTAACGGGACTACAAGTGTCCGGCTAATATTTGTATTTTAGTAGAGATGGGGTTTCATCGTGTTTCACCCAGCCGATCAAATCACATCCTAAAGATAGCACACACTGGCCAGGCGCGGTGACTCATGCCTGTAATTCCAGCACTTTGGGAGGCCGAGGCAGGCGGATCATGAGGTTGGGAGTTCGAGATCAGCCTGGCCAACATGGTGAAACTCTATCTCTACTAAATAAAAGAAAAAAAAAATCAGGTGGGCATGGTGGCACATGCCTATAATCTCAGCTACTCGGGAGGCTGAGGCAGGAGAATCGCTTGAACCCAGGGAGGTGGAGGTTGCAGTGAGCTGAGATCACGTCAAGGCACTCCAGCCTGGGCAAGGGAGTGAGACTCAGTCTCAGAAAAAAAAAAAAAAAAAAAATAGCGCACACTGCAGCCTTTCCATTACTCATCAGGAAGTGCAAAATTCTGCTCTGAACCCAGAAGGAGAAAAGAAGGTACACCTCCCACTTAAACCCCAGACCTCCAAGGCCCCAGACTTGCTGGTGTTTAGTTTTGGTGGTAGGTTGATTGTTTCGGGTGTGTTGCTGCTACTGCTGCTATTGTGTTTGGACTGACACTGAAGGTGTGAGGGAAGTTGGAGACACACGCTACTGAACCAGTGGCAGGAAAACGTACTGTTGTAAAAGTGGCACATGCCATGTGATGACAGATGTGTTCTTAACAAAAGAGAAACACCAAGCACCAGTCCCAGGTGTAAACCCACACATGTGTATAAACCCACACATGTGCACACATGCTTGTATGAGGATGTTTTCAATACCTGCAAAATGTCATCAACTTAAATGTGTATCAACAGGGAAAGGGGGCCATAAATTGGGCCACGATGACATGGGCAGTTATTGTTCAGCAGCTAAGAGGGTGGCCTAGGTGTACACGCATCAGCACAGATGGAATTCACAAACACGCAGTGAGAAAAGCAAGTTTAGGGCCGGGCACGGTGGCTCACACCTGTAATCCCAGTCATTTGGGAGGCCGAGGCAGGAGGATTGCTTGAGCCTGGGAGCTAGAGATCTCATCTCTACATAACATTTAAAACTTAGCTGGGCATGGCAGCACATGCCTGAAGTCCCAGTGAGGCAGGAGGACCATTTGCGCCCAGGAAGTCGAGGCTGCAGTGAGCCATGACCGCACCACTGCAACCCAGCCTGATAGCCTGATCAGAGCCAGATCCTGCCCCACCCCCACCAAACAAAGTGCAGAATGTTAAGTGCCTTGTGAAAGTATGTATATAAATTTTAAAATGTAAAATATATATTTATGAATATATGTGTATTTAAGTATATAAAATACGTTAGAAGAATTCTCTGAGACGGACTGAATATTTGTCCCTCACCACAATTCGTATGTTGAAGCTTAATCCCCAAAGTGCTGCTATTCGGAGATGAGGACTTTGGGAGGTGATGAGGTCACAAGGGTGGAGCCCCCATGACGGGATGAGCGCTCATCCGGGAGGTGGGAGATGACCTGCTTCCCCTCTCTTTTCTGTCACCTGAGGGTATCACCGGCAGGTGGCCATCCCAAGAGGGCCCTCACCAGATGCTGGAGCTGCCGCTCTCTCAGGCTCGGTCTCAGACTTCCAGCCCCCAGAACTTCAAGAAATCACTGTGTTTAAGCTACCACGGTAGCTTCTGTGGTATTTTGTCTTAGCAGCCCCGACAGACTAACACATTCTCCCCATCCTACAACAGTGTTAATGGTGGAAAGGGAGGGGGTGGACTGGCACTCAAGCTGAATGTGAAAGGTGAACTTTACATTTATCTGTAATGTTATTTTTTCTAAAAAGGAGAAATATATATATATGTATCTCATGTGATTTTATGGTGTGACTATATATACACATATGTATGTGTGTATGTGTTTATATGTGTGCACATATATATATGCTCAAGTATAAAATATAAGAAATAGTGCCCCACCCTCTCTCTCCCACCCCATTTCCAAGCCCACCTCTGTCTTCACAGATAATCACATCTCACTGTTTGATGTATGCACCTTCAAACTCTGTTTTATGCTCATAAAATATACATGGATCTCTCTTCTTGTCAGTGAATGGAGAGCCTGCATTTATTTATTTTTATTTTTATTTTTTTTTGAGACAGGGTCTTACTCTGTCACCCAGGCTGGAGTGCAGTGGCATGATGACAGCTCACTGCAGCCTCGACCTCTTGGGCTCAAGCAATCCTCCCAGCTCAGCCTTCTGAGTAGTGGGGACTACGGGTACACACAGCCATGCCTGGATAATTTTTTTTATTTTCAGAAATGGGGTCTTGCTTTGTTGCCCAGGCTGGTCCCAAACTCCTAGGCTCAAGTGATCCTCCTGCCTTGGCCTCCCAAAGTGCTGGGATTGCAGGTGCGAGCCACGGTGCCAGGCTGAACTCATTCTAGTAGCCACATAATAGTCCATATCTGGAAAAGCTATAATTTCTTGAGTTCCCTGTCAATCAGTGAACATTTAGATTGGTTATCTCCTCTCCATACAATACCAGAATGAATGTTTTCTACCTATTTTTGCCCACTTGTGCAAACGATGTAAATCTGTGGAACAACTAGGTCAAGGCAGGCATGCATTTCAGTGTTTCAAAGATCGGACCTGTGGTAAAATGGTAAGAGCTTTGGCATTTAGTAACTGCGTGACCTAGAAAAAGTTCGATTCACATTTCCCTTTCTCATTTTACTTTCACTTTCTCCTGGGGAATAGGTAAGTTAACACTGTAAGGTGCCTTCTCAGGGCCATACTTCAGCTTGCTCTGGACCCAGCCAGGTCCCGCCCAGACAAAGAGCAACCACTTCACCAGGGTAACCAGATGGCCGCTGCCCACGGTGGAGGCCCGGAGGCCCCAGCCACAGTCACGCATGCTGTACGTGGGCACTAACTCGATGTGCACCTGTGTTTGTCTCTGCGCGCAGAAGAACTCGCATCTCCACACTGGTACGGCAGAGGAGCAGGACTAGAGCAGGACTGCAGCAGAGCTGCCATTTCTTCCCTATGTTTGTCAGCAATTGCTCTATTTTTTTTAATAAGCTGTCCTCCACTTTTATAATTAGGCAGGTAAAACATTTCCCAGAAAATTCAAGACATAGATCTGTTTTCTTCCCAACACAGACGATGAAATTCACCTTAGCCAGAAGAGCGGTATTTGAGGACCTCAGAATTTTCCCCGTGAAACAATGCAGTCCTGAATTCTTTGCAGTCCCTGTCTCTGCTATGTTTTGGCGTGAGTTCATGCTGATTTGCATGTCTTTCTAACGTTCTAATATGCTAATTTGCCAGTGCACATCACATGACTCCATCCCAAATATACAGATAGATTTTAATTAACACGGCTGTATGGATTTCTCTACATCAACCCTTTATGTTGCAGAATGCCAATTTACCATACCTTTATGAGGTTTTCTGCAGGAGCAAAAAAGTCATCTGTTGCAAATAAAATCTAGACAAAGAAAGAAAGAAGTAAAGATAAAGTAACCATAAATCTGAAACCATTTTATTTCATTCCCTAGTGAAACATTATGAGATGAAGTAAAAAGAAAACATGAAATCACCTAGGGGAAGCGACAGAATCTGCAGTTAAGCCACGATGCCTTTAAATGCTTCCATTTCATTGCCTGCCTCCTCCTTCATCTTCTCCTCCCACCCTTTTTTCTGATTCTCCTTTACCACCTGGAGGTAAGATCACTAACTTCTTACACTCAGGAAGCAAAGAAACCAACTTTCTTTTTTTCGTGAACCAGAGGTTTTGTGGTACTTTTACAAACAGAGCAATGATCAAAAAAGCTCTGGGTCACATATGCAGTTGGTGCCTCTTGTTCTCCCACGAGGGCCACCATAGGTCACCCTGCAGGTGGGCTGTCCTGGTCGTTCGTCCACCAAAGCAGAATCATTTTGAGAGTGAGGTTGGTGATACTAATTGTACACCCAGAAAAGAAGGTAAACCAGATTTTCCTGAGCAAAACAGGCTGTGGTGGTCACCCACCCAATCCAGGACTCCATGGCCACTGCAGCCTGGAGAGCACCCTGTCCCAGGCTCTGGCTCCAGCCCAGGAGGTCAAAAGGCAGGAAGGACAAGCTGTTTCAGAGCTGCCGGCTGTTTGGGTGGCAGAGCGGAGGGGAGACCTGATGTGCTGGGGTTGACCTGTGCCAGGGTTCAAATGGCAGGTAGGTGGACATATCACGGTCCCCCTGCTCCAGATCTCTCAGACGCCTTCGCAGGGCACATGGGGCCTCTCCTACCTCTCCAGACTCATGCTCCTAACTCTCCTCACAAACGCCCCGCGTGTTCTTGAAACACTGAGCCACCTGGAGCATGTGGGCTCCCTTGCTCTCCTCACAGACACCTCTGCCGGAACCACCCTGCACCTCATCCCTGCCCGCCAGCTGCTCTCCAGTGAATCACCTCCAGTAGCACTCAGGTGGCCCTTCCCCACCCCTCCCACCCCAATCCCGCCAGGCTGCCCATGGCTGGAGTCCACATGCTCCCCCAGCACCCTGGCCTTGTGCCAGTCACAGGGCTGGTCTGGACTTACATCTGTCTCCCTGCTAGAGTGTAAGCTTCCTGGGGGAAGGCACAGGGCCTTCCCTTTCTGTACCAGACACACTGCTTCTGAGCGCAGCCTGCACCCCAGCCCCTCTGCACATTATGTTTAATGAGTTCTCCAGGTGACCCTCATTAGACACTAGAGCTAGAGGACCTCCAATTTAACTAGACCCAGAGCACCTCTGATCTAACTAGAGCCAGAGGACCACCGATCTAACTAGAGCCAGGGGACATCTGATCTAACTGGAGCCAGAGGACCACCGATCTAACTAGAG
>NW_012118821.1:10041266-10043765 GCF_000951035.1 Colobus angolensis palliatus
CCAGAGGACCTCCGATCCGACTCGAGCCAGAGGACCTCCGATCCGACTCGAGCCAGAGGACCTCCGATCCGACTCGAGCCAGAGGACCTCCGATCTGACTCGAGCCAGAGGACATCCGATCTAACTCGAGCCAGAGGACCTCCGATCTAACTCAATCCAGAGGACCTCCGATCTAACTCGAGCCAGAGGACATCCGATCTAATTCGATCTAGAGGACCTCCAATCTAACTCGAGCTAAAGGACCATCAGCCTATCTAGAGCAGAGGACCACAGTCTGTCCTCTAGTGAAACACACAAAACCTAAGGCAGTGTTGTCCTTGCTGAGAATTGTCACCTGTTTAAGATACATTCTTTGGAAGTCTTTCTCGCTAACGGGTTTCCTTGGGCAGGCCAACCCTTCAGACTGATTCTTGTTGATTCTTGCATGAGGTTCTCTGCACTGTTCACTTGAGCCCTTAGCACAGATGCCTTAAACCCTTGTTCTGGCCATGAGAGACCCACTTACTTTTCCTCCTACGGACTCAGATGCCATGTCCGTCAGCTGGGTGAAGTCCAGAGACCGGGTCAGTCTTCCCTCCTTCGGAGCATCAGCCATGCTTCCTGGAAAGGAGAGGGCGGCTCGGTCAACCTTGGGGGCTGTGGGAGCGAGTGAGGCCCTGTCTAGGCTCCTGACGCTAAGGTTTGAGACATTCAAAAGTCAGGCAGTGACAGAACTGGACGTACTGTCAACTGGACCTGACAGGCGCCCTCTGCTCGATGAGGGTGAGCTAAAAAGGGACTTTGCATAAACACACTGAAACGGGGAAGGAATTAGAGCATGGCTTCCTTCTAAAGCATTTAAAAATAAAATATCACTAACTATACAAACCCTATCGCCACAAAATGCAAAGTTTCTTTTATTGTTTAAAAGGGAGAGATTATTTAATTTTGAAAAGAATAACTTGCTTTTAATAGTCTTTGAAGCCATTCAAAACACACGTATTGAGACCCTGGGTGGCAGGCCCTGGCTAGACCTGGGAAACAGCAAAGCCCACCCGCCCACAAGGGCACCCCCACGCGGGAACAGACGTCCACCGACGCGCAGGCCAGGCCACGCTCTGGAGCAAGCAGAGACTGAGCCACAGAGATGGGTCCAGCGAGGGAGATTCGCGGCCATGTGGCCATGGCAGATCCTAACATGGGACTTAGCCCAACTCCCCAGCACCCTCGTGTTGACGCTGAGAAAGCAGAGATTTGGAGAAATGGAAAGAGACCGTGGGGGAGCCTGGGAGAGTCTGGCCTGACCCGAGGGCCTCCCCGCCCCTAAGCCAAGAGGTGGTCTTTGTTCCTAGCCCTTTTTTCTACCCCTCATGGTGAAAGACAAAAACTACACAAAAACACCTCACTAAGAATTATATTCATTCACAAAAGAAAGAATACAAACAGTCCACGGATGTGAGAAGTCAGCTCTTCCTTGAAATTACAGGAATATAATTAATTCTAAAATAGCATTTTGCCTATGAAATGGACACTTTTTTAAAGCAAACAGGCACTTTCATAGTCCATGGTGAGGAGCATGAATGGGAACAGCCCCCCAGGGTGATTTGGTCACACTTGTGGGTGGGAAGGTGCTCCTGACATCCTGATTTGCTGGTTCTTCCCCGAGTCTTGGTGCTGAAGCCCCTGGGCTCACTGGAGTCTCCTCCTCCTGTGCCCTCATCCCCTGGTGATGTCAACCAGAGTCATGGCTCCTAAGATCATCCACACTCCAATTATCCCCAAATGCATAGCACCTTCCCGACATGAATTTTCATCTGCCAACTCAAAACATCTCCCCGTGGATGTTGAATCAAATCTCAAAGCCGACAGGTCCAAGCCTCAACTCGGGCTCTCCCTCAGCCTCTCCCATTGCAAAAACATCTCCCTGTGGATGTTGAATCAAATCTCAAAGCCAACAGGTTCAAGCCTCAGCTCTGGCTCTCCCTCAGCCTGCCCCATTGCAGTCTCCCACCTCTGGGAGGAGTAGCTCCAACCTCCTGGTCGCTCCAGCAAAAGCCTTGGCGGCACCTTCAGACCCCTTCCTCACACCCACAGTCTGTGCAGCATCCTGTCCACCTGCCCGTTGCACCCAGAACATGGAATTATCTTTTTTATTTATTTGTTTGTTTATTTATTTATTTATATTTATTTTTGAGATGGAGTCTCCCTCTGTCACCCAGGCTGGAGTGCAGTGGCGCAATCTCAGCTCAATGCAACCTCCACCTCTCGGGTTCAAGCGATTCTCTTGCCTCAGCTCCCAAGTAGCTGGGATTACAGATGCCCACCACCATGCCTGGCTAATTTTTGTTTTGGGAGTGGTTTTTTGAGACAGCATCTTGCTCTGTCATCCAGGCTGGAGAGCAGCAGCATGATCTCAGCTCACTGCAACCTCCACCTTCTGGGTTCAAGCAATTCTCCTGCCTCAGACTCCCGAGTAGCTGAGATTACAGGTGCTCACCACCATGCCTGGCTAATTTTTTT
>NW_012118821.1:10046115-10068934 GCF_000951035.1 Colobus angolensis palliatus
GACGGTGCCTTTGCTGACCCACACTGTCCAATCTGGAAGCCACTGGCCACACCTGGGTATTTAACAAATTTTAACTTCAGTTACTTGAAATTATATACAACTCAAAATCCAGTTCCTCCTTTGCTCTGGGCACATTTCCTGTGCCCCCCAGGCCTACGGTCTCCCTGCTGAGCAGCACAGGTCTGAAACAGGCCTGTCATCAAAGAGAATTTGACTGGACTGTGCTGGAAAAGCTCCAAAAAGATTACGGTGCAGAGTCCACCCACCACAGTCACCCCCACCATGCAATGCAGAATTTCAAACAGCGCTAAACTGCCACACAGACACACAACCTACAGACTGGCTTCTTCACAGAGCTCTTAGCAACACTGCGGCCCACTCATCACGGCTGGGTGATGCTACTGTGCGGTGCCCTGTTTGCTGTGTCCCAGCACTAGCCTGGCTGAGCACGGTGGGGAGGCTGTGGGTTGAAGGGTGTAGATGCTGAGGCTGCAGCATGGGCAGCTTATAGACTAAGCAGCCTGGCTTTGGCCTGTGGGTCTCACCAAGGCCCCGGGCTCCCCCTGCACACAGCTCTTCATCATCGTCCCCTGTTCCATGCAAAATCACGCAGCGCCGGGCCAGTCACGGGCACACAGCAGAGGCTTGCCGACGACGTGATACGCTAAGTCATTATGGAACACTGGATACACCAACGGTTCTCTGGAAACAGCTTAACTTTTTCCCCATCAGCTCCAGCAAGCTCACTATGCCCCGGTACAGAGCACTCAAGCATTTTGCTAAGTCAATAATGTAATGTTCCCTCCCAGCCACCCCCGTGTGATGTGTGAAGCCAGGGGTCCTGGTAACGTGGGGCATGACCCACTCCGTCTGTATTGATCAGCTTCCCTGGGAAGCAGAGGGCACCGGAGGTGCAGGCTGGCCTTTGGTGTGCCTCCAATAACCTACACAGAGCATTCCATCTCACACGCATGTAGCAGAGGCTGTAAATTCAACAGAGAAAGAGATCAAAAGAAGAGAAAAGCATTTACACCCTTTCTCAAGGTACCTGCAGCCTCCACGCTTCATTCTGTGTAGCCCCACCCCACTGAAGCTCACACTCAACTTAGGCAGTAAAACACTTCAATTTCACCCAGAATCCCATGACTGGGTATATACCCAAAGGAATATAAATAGTTCTACTATAAAGATAAATGCACACATTGTGTTCATTGCAGCACTATTCACAATAGCAAAGACACGGAATCAACCCAAATGCCCATCAGTGATAGACTGGATAAAGAAAATGTGGTACATATACACCATGGAACACCATGCAGCAGTAAAAAGGAATGAGGTCATTTCCTCTGCAGGAACATGGGTGGATCTGGAAGCCATTATCCTCAGCAAACTAATGCAGGAGCAGAAAACCACACACCACATGTTCTCACTCATAAGTGGGAGCTGAACAATGAGAACACACGGACACAGGGAGCAGAACATCACACACTCAGGCCTATCAGTAGGCTGCGGGGAGGAAGAGCATCAGGACAAATAGCTAATGCATGTGGGGATTAATACCTAGATGATGGGTTGATCTGTGCAGCAAACCACCGCGGCACACATTTACCTATGTAGCAAACATGCATATCTGCACATGTATCCCAGAACTTAAAATAAAATAAAAAACACTTCAACTCAGTACTTCAGAAAAAAAAAAGGGAAAAGAATGCTCCCTCTGGAAATGTTTCTCTTTGGGAAATATATAAGTTAAAAGCTCATCTTCAGAAAACATTAGTCAGTGTAGTGATGCCATCTACAGCTGATGCCGTCAAGCAGACAGGACCTTTCCAGGATCCGTCTCGCTGCCACAGGCGCCACCCAGGGTCAACAGGCAGGCTGACTCATGAAACCTGTTATTCAAACTCGGTGAACACACTTTCCTCAACCTCATTACAAATCTTTTCATATATAAGTATATATTTACATATATTTGAGGTGCCATTTGTGGTACCTCAAAAGTCATAACAGTTTTCGAGACTAAGTTTATTTTTTCAAATGAAATCTAGCATTTGGAAACATCTGGTTTGGGGGGATTTTGGTTGTTTTTTGGTTTTTTTTTTTTTTTTTTTTTTTTTTGGAGACAGAGTCTTCCTTTGTTGCCCAGGCTGGAGTGCAGTGACGCGATCATAGCTCACTGCATCCTCAAACTCCTGGGCTCAAGTGGTCCTCCCACCTCAGCCTCTGAGTAGCTGGGATGACAGCTGGCACCACCACACCAAACCACAGTTTTACATTTTTTGTAGAGACAGGGTCTCACCATGTTGCCCAGGCAGGTCTTGAACTCCTATTTTGAAGCGATCCTCCCACCTGAGCCTCCCAACATGCTGGGGTTACAGGCATGAGTCACAACACCTGGCCAGAAACATCTGCCTTAATTGGCAGAAATGAATTTAAATTGGGGTGAAAAATTCTCCATAGCCTTTGTCCTCAGGCTTCCTACAAGTCAATGTGACTCACTGACCCCTGTGCCTGCAAGCTTCTCTAGAGAACAGGAGTTGCAAAGGGACCTTTTCAGCAGCTTCCAAGAAGTATTTCCTTAAACTGTTTTTATTATTCTCTTGGCCAAGTTCCATTTGCAGTTGAGACTCTGCTACTCACATGTGCTTAAAATGTGTTACCTTGAGATAAAAGCAACGCAAACAGACCCTTGTAAAATCCTGCAGAGGAGGCACCATAGAGATAAGTTTCAAAGGCACATTCACCTCCGGTTGAATAAACTGCTTCCATTTAATAGAAGCAGCAGGGTGGCAAAGTGGTGGCAGGAGTATAAAATTCAGCCACCGTTTGCTCTGCGCCACTCATATCCTTTTCTACTACTTTGTCTTTAGGCAAAAAAGACAGACTAAGAGAGATGCCCACCACGCGGTGCTGGGCACGAGCCTCACGCTGTTTGCTGCCCGCAGTGGTTGTCTACGTGTGCCATGGTTGCACTGACATGGGAACCACTTGCCATACGTGGTATTTAAATTTAAATCTAATGACATTCAAAATCCAGTTCTTTCAGTCATGTGAGCTGCATTTTACATGCTAGGAAGTTACATGTGGCTGATGGCGACTGTGCTGAACGGCACAGAAGAGATTTTCCATCATTACAGAAAGTTCCATCAGACAGCGCAGGTGTGTGGTTTTACAAAGCATATCCTTGTGCATGTTATAGAAAAGGATCCATTATTTCAATATCCTTTCTTGTTAATGACCTTAGAAGTAACACCAATTTTTAGCAGTGATCCTAGAAATCTTCAATAGCCGTTCATCAATGCAGGAAACCCTCGATCACACTGCAAAACCATCTACTTCAATGGGCTACTTACCATTGACGACCCACCTGCGCCAGGCAGATACTGTTTCTGACACAGAGTCTTTTTTTCCAACTTTTATTTTAAGTTCAGGGGTACGTGTGCAGGGTGTGCAGGTTTGTTCCACAGGTAAACATGTGCCATGGTGGTTTGCTGCACAGGTCATTGTCAGGCCGCTGAGCCCAAGCCAAGCCATCGCATCCCCTGTGACTTGCACGTATAGGCCCAGATGGCCTGAAGTAACTGAAGAATCACAAAAGAAGTGAAAAGGCCCTGCCCCGCCTTAACTGATGACATTCTACCACAAAAGAAGTGAAAATGGCTGGTCCTTGACTTAAGCGATGACATTATCTTGTGAAGCTCCTTTTCCTGGCTCATCCTGGCTCAAAAACTCCCCCACTGAGCACCTTGTGACCCCCACTCCTGCCCGCCAGAGAACAACCCCCCTTTGACTGGAATTTTCCTTTACCTACCCAAATCCTATAAAACGGCCCCACCCTTATCTCCCTTCGCTGACTCTCTTTTCAGACTCAGCCCGCCTGTACCCAGGTGATTAAAAAGCTTTATTGCTCACCCAAAGCCTGTTTGGTGGTCTCTTCACACGGACACACATGACAATCACCCCATCACCTAGGTATTAAGCCCAGCACCCATTAGCTATTCTTCCTGATGCTCTCCCTCCTCCCACCCTCCGACAGGCCCCAGTGTGTGATGTTCCCCATAACATGTCTATGTGTTCTTGTTCAGCTCCCACTTACAAGTGAGAACAGGCGGTGTTTGGTTTTCTGTTCCTGCGTTAGTTTGCTGAGGATAATGGTTTCCGGCTCCATTCATGTTCCTACAAAGGACATGATCTCGTTCTTTTTATGGCTGCGTAATATTCCATGGTGTATACGTACCATGTTTTCTTTATCCGTCTATCATTGATGAGCATTTAGGTTGGTTCTATGTCTTTGCTATCATGGACAGTACTGCAGTGAACAGGTGCCTGCATGTGTCTTTATAATAGAATGATTTATATTCCTTTGGGTATATACACAGTAATGGGAGTGCTGGGTACAATGATATTTCTGCCGCTAAAACCACCTTACAGTGCGGGCACCATGTTTCCATACTCCTCACGGAAAGTGAACTCACGTCTTCCTCTGACTCCGAAGCTAGTGCTCTTCTACCACACTGGGAGTTGCAGCCTTGCCAGGCGCCCCGGTAATAAACACTTTGCAGGTCTACATCTCCTCGCCACTGCAGCACAAAGCAGCTTCAGACGTTACATAAGTAAACAAGGGCGGCTGTGTTCCAGCGAAACTTTATTTATGGCCACTGAAATTTGGATTTCATATCAGTTTTATGTGTCATGAGCTATTCTCTTTTGAGAGTGGGGTGACTGCAAGCTACAAGAATGGATTGTACTCAGGTAACGCACACCCTAAATGCCCTGGGCTGATCACCATCCATCATATACACATAACACACTTTCACATGTGCCCAATACATTTGTAAAACAAAAAATATATATATATAAAGAATATCGGGGTTCTTCATGCTGTAACATAGGTTCTGCTGCAGGTGGTGCCTTGAAATTAGTCCCTATATCTCATCAGCCATTAATTCCTAAAGCATCCACTTGTGACTAGGGATGTGCTGATTTCAAATAACCTGCCTGCAGGGCCTTGGAGTGAACACTTCCGCCCTGTGGTGAGCAGGATGTGCTCCAGAATGCGCGCTCCCTAATCCTGAGACCTGTGTATTTCTCGCCATATATGCAAAGCAGAATTTGCAGACACAATGAAGCCACAGATGCTAAGATGGGCCTGGGTAATTCTGGGTGATCTGGGTGGGCCCAGCGTCATCACACAAGGCCTTAAAAGCAGGCGACTTTCTCTGGCTGGAAACAGAGAACCGTGGAGCAGAAAGGGAAGTCAGAAAGAACCCAAGTGTGACTCTGAATCAGGCTTCGAAAGACAGAAGCCACACCATGGCTGAGCTCTGAAGCTCAGGGCTCATGAGCAGAGACTTAAGAGAGGCCTTGGGAGGTCAGCGTGGGTCCTCCTGCTGCCAGCAAGGACAGGGAACCTCAAGGAGCTGGATTCTGCCCACAACCCCAGCAAGGCTGATGAGGATGCTCCCAGAGCCTCTGGGGGGAACTCAGCCCACTGTATTTTGATTTCAGCCTCATGAAACCCAGAGCAGAGGGATCCAATGAGCCTACCTGGAGGTCTGCCAAACAGACCATGAGATCAGAAATCTGCATTCTGTGAGACACTAAGGACCTGTAATAACAGCAACATGAAACTATAATACACACCTGAAGCTTTTCATCCAAACTTCTCAACAACCAAGAAGAGTTATCAATCACTACCAAAGTGAAAGGCGTGGTCGGAGAGGTGGTAAGAGGTTTGGGCTGAGGGGGCAATGATCCTTGACAGCTTCTCAAAGCAAAGACGTGCAACATCTTTCGTGCCTGGTTCACAAGCCCAGGACACTTAACCTGAATTCCAGGGAAGAGCCCCAGTGCTGGTCTGTTTCTCCGGAAACACTCATTCTTTTCCCTCCAGCAGATGGTCCTGGGCCCCAAGCATTTCTCCTAGAACATCAAGCTTCTCTTGTTTCACAGCAGATCCAGCCCAGGCAGCAGCCCCCACAGGCCAAGCTTAATTAAAGCCTTCTCTGATTCCCCGCTTGAGGCTTTTCTGCCAATGACCCTGCAGCTAAATGCTTGGCTGCGTTAAGGTCAGATCCCTGGCATGGTTTTCAAAACATGTGTACTCTGAGCCAGGAGCAGAAGGAAGAGAACTGATGTCTCTCAGCATCAACTCTATAGCTCCGTATTTGTTCTCGTGTCTCCCGTACTCCAAGGCTTGGAGTCACACATGATTAAACCCATTGCTAAGAAGCTCAGAGAGGGGGCGGAGGCTCCCACCCAATGGCATTCAGCTGATGAACAGGGAGTGGGACAGGTTGTGAATGCAGATGAGTTGGACCCCAGGCCTATGCTGTCTGAAACCACAGGCCCTCTCACTTTATTACGGAAAAAAAACACTGTTAGATATGAGTTCTAAGTTTCTCTTCAAAGAATCAGTATGTCAGTATGTCCAATTCTTTGCCTTCTACTTTTAAACTTCACTTCCTCATAAAGCAACCTTTTTTGATCACCTGCTCAGCCCCAACTCATTCTCCAGCCTGACTCATTCCGATTTCCTGCTCTGCCATAACCATTTATCCCACCAAACCACTCACCCCATCGCTCTCTTTAAATTAGCCAATCGGAATTAGTTTAGCCTGTGCTGTCTAACCCTAGCCAATAGGGGAATCACACAGCAGCAGGGGCCACGTGATCACGAATAAGAACCCCTTCCCCTCCCTTGTCCAGGTGTGCGCTCACCATTGCTCCAGCTGCGAGGGCGCACCCTTCTATAGAAGTGCATTGTCTTGCTGAGAAGAAAAAAAAAATTATATTCCAGTGCTGTTTCTTTTGCGGCACCGAAACTTTATTTATAACAACACTAAAGGCAGCTTCATCTCCCCAAATATTGCAAAATTTGTTACCTGTGTCCTCCCAAGTCTTAGCCTATTTGTGTTGCTCTGAAGGAATGCCTGAGGCTGGACAATTCACAAAGAAAAGGAGTTTACTTGGCTTACGGTTCTGCAGGCTGTAGGGACAGCACAGCACTAGTGTATGCTTCCAGCGAGGGCCTCAGGCTGCTTCCGCTCGTGGTGGGAGGTGAGGGGAGCCGGCCTCAGACACCGCAGGGCAGGAGAGGAAGCGTGGGAGAGGGCGCCAGGCGCTTCCTAACAAGCAGCTCTCACCGGACTAACAGAGCGAGAACCGTCTCAATACCTGCAGAAGAGCACCAAGCCATTCACCAGGGATCCACCCCCATGACCCAGCCTCCTCCCACTGGGCCCCACCTCCAATACGGGGGGATCAGATTTCACCATGAGGTTTGAGGGGACAAATATCCAAACCATAGAGGCCTCCAGGCCACAGCACAGGCCCAACCAGTGTCTGCTATGAAAAGGGCCGTGACATTTCTGCCGTTTCTGTTCATAAAATAGCCAAGGTCTAGGCAAGAAAGGAGGCAGCCATGCAACCTCAGCTGAGGCCACCAGCTCACCCGCTGGCAGCGCTCAGATGGCCTGTGGCAGCTGCTGCTGAGCCCACTGCTACAACCCCTCCCATTGCCTGCTCAAGGGAGCCCTTAAATACATTTTCTGCTGTGGCTGAGACCAGACCCGGCGTCAGCTCTGATGTTTGAGGAACATGCTAAAGCTTTGCCTGCAAATTTCAACTTAATCACCGCAAATAAGGAGCATTATCATGGGTTACAGCAAGGCGATGAGGCAATGACTGTCTAAAACAGAATCATGAAATTTCATGCAGTCAAGTCGTGCTCACGCTATTTTTTACTTTGGAATTAGCCTTAAAATAAGAAAAGGCATGACCAGGCAAGTCTAGGAAGCACAGGAAAGAGAGCCCTTCCTCCGACAAGCAGGGAAGGCTGTGCTGATGGCAGAGTTACTCCCTCGTAAAAAAGAAAAACTTCAGGGACTTTGTCATCACTGTCGATAAGTTCCGAAGAAGCCTTTGGCCGAAAGTATGAGATTTATGGTGACATAATAGAAGCGGTTTGTTCAAGTTTGGGACAAAACTAGAGGCAGCTTGAGCAGGGACTCTGAGCAGCCCAAGGTCAACTGCACAAGACCCCTGGCCACCGCCAACTGTTGGTATATGTTTACATTTAGTTCTGCGTTGTGACTCTTCTTTTGAATATAGGTTACTTCACCATGGCCTTAGTTCTTTGGATTTTTTTTTTTTTTTTTTTTTTGACAGGGTCTCACTGTCATCCAGGCTGGAGTACAGTGGCGTGATCTTGGCTCATTGCAACCTCCACCCCAAACCCATCCTGAGCTCAAGCAATTCTCCCACGTCAGCCTCCCAAGTAGCTGGGAGCACAGGCACGCGCAACCATGCCTGGCTATTTTTGTATTTTTGTTGTCCAGGCTGGTCTCAAACTCCTCAACTCAAGCAATCCACCCACCTCGGCCTCCCAAAGTGCTGGGATTACAGGCATGAGCCACCATGCCCAGCCTCCTTAGATTTTTTTTTTAAAAAGACCAAAGTTGGCCGGGCGCGGTGGCTCAAGCCTGTAATCCCAGCACTTTGGGAGGCCGAGACGGGCGGATCACGCGGTCAGGAGATCGAGACCATCCTGGCTAACACGGTGAAACCCCGTCTCTACTAAAAAATACAAAAACTAGCCGGGCGAGGTGGCGGGAGCCTGTAGTCCCAGCTACTCCGGAGGCTGAGGCAGGAGAATGGCGTAAACCCGGGAGGCGGAGCTTGCAGTGAGCTGAGATCCGGCCACTGCACTCCAGCCTGGGCAACAGAGCCAGACTCCGTCTCAAAACAAACAAAAAAGACCAAAGTCACATGATTTGAAACCAAGCAGAGCAGAGACTGGGGCCCAGAAGCCTGACCTGCCTCTGGGGCCCCTCCAGGTGTTTGGGCCACGCCCGATACCAACACAGTTTGACAGCACAAAGTGGTATCTGCCACCATCTACCCTCTGTCACCTTCCAAGTGTCGAACGTTCATTGCATTACTGAAATTCATCTCCGTCACCCTATTCTTTTGGCAAAGCCAACCTTAAAGATAGCAAGGTATTTATAAACCACACTCCAGCTCACCCAGGAGTCAGAAATCCAGTACTCACAAATGGATCTCTTGCTCCCCAGAAGCCAGCCAAGGTCCCACAGTGCTTGAGTGCCAGCTCAGAGAGAATGTATAGAGGCCTGAGGTAGAGACGGAACTTTCCAGAGATTGGCTGTGCCTGTATGATGTCACAAGGGTTGCAGGGAGATGGAAGTAAGAGGGGGAGCAGTCCCTACCCGGAGAAGCTAAGCAGGCCTCTGCAAGACACTCACACACGGCCCGAAGCCAGGCTTGGTCCCTGCTGGTCCCAGGGCCCTTCCCTGCCCCTAACAAAGCTGCCTCCGGCCACTGGCCTGGGCCTGAAACCCCCACCTTCCTGGTCCGGCCAGTACCCTGAGTTAAAATTGTATCTCTAGACGTCACCTATTCACTCATCATTATTAATTCGGAAAACACTGAGCACACCCAGCAGTGGGTCCTGACCTACTAGAGGAGACAGGGGCCCTTGGGAGAGTTTGGCTAGGGCCCCTCCACCCCAGAAAATAGCAAATATGCACAAAATTGTCATGGAAGTTAAAGAAGCCCACAAATGCTTAAGAAAGGACACCTTGCCAAGCGGATGCTAGGCCATGGCATACAAAACAACACACGCCCCCCGCCTTCCAAGGTCCCACTGTCTACGGAAGAACTTTCCATGCAGAAAGAGACATCTGAGCCTGGCTTCAAGGGGCTGTAACAGATGTTGCCTTGCTTCGCCACAGCCACCCTGTAGGTAAGCTCTCCACTCTGCAGATGAATCAGCTGGAGCCCTGGAGGCAGGAAAGCCACCGGAGATCACCTGTGCAGGGAGGGCTGAGCTGGAAGCAGAATGCCAGCATAGCAGACGGCAGGTGCAGGGGCTCCAGAAAGACAACGTGCGTCCCAGGGAGATCCATCACCCACATGCTCCTTTTTTCCTTCCTGGGTTTTCTTTCCCCAGGGCCCGACCTGGCCTTCTGCTCCTGAACTCCAGCTTTCCCAGAGGAAAGCAAAGCCACCTGAAAGGCCGGCTCAAGGCCACCTCCGGGAACCCCACCCCCAAACCCAGCTGTAGTTAGGACGCGTCCAGCGCCTGTTGTCTGATTTCAGCTCCCCCAGCCTTCGAGTCCATGTTTACACATCTGTCTCCCCATCCAGATGAAATTCGTTAAGAACAGAACCACATCCTATGCTGCCTTCCCTAGCTAACTGTATTTTAATGAATTAACGCATGTGGCCTCGTCCCTGGCAGTTCTTGTCACCCGTGACCTCCCTGCCACAGCAGCGCAGCGCCCCCACCCGCTGCCTCGGATCAGTCACAAAGCTCATGGTGCGGAGAACAGAAGGGCCAATTTTTTTCCTTGTGGTTTCACTAAGCCTCGGCTGTGGCACAGATAAAGCCATGGCACCCTGACCCCTGCCCTCCATACCCTGACCTCTGCCCTCCACGCCGAGCTGGCTCCTACAATCTAATGTGCTTCCAAATCACCTAAGAGCTGGTTAAAGCGCAGATTCTGAGGCTGAAGATCTGAGATACGGCCTCAGGCTTGAGATTTCTGTAAGCTCCAGGGCGATGCTGGAGCTGCTGGGCCTTAGCCAGAGGTTGGGCACAGGGCTCTGCCAGCTAGCTGCCCCATCTGACATGGCAGCCACTAGCTATGCTAAATTCAATACTTCTCTAACGCTAAGATCAATTTAATTTAGTGAAGTTAAAGTTTGGATACTCTGTCTCATGAGCTAAGTTTCTAGTACCCAACAGCCACATGCGGCACTGGCGACAGGCTGGGGCACAGCTACAGAAATTTCCATCGTGGCACAGCAGATGTCCTGTGGACCATCTGTGGGGTGGGAGGAGACAAGAGCTGGCAGAGAGATGGTCCCGGAGCAGGGGCCTAAGCCAGCCATGAGGCTGTTCTTGGAGCTCTGTAGGGGCTTCAACACTCCTGCCTTGGTCCTGCCAAGACATGAGGATTCTCATGGAAAGGGCTGGAGCGCTCTCAGAGGGAGGCCGCCATCCACGGCCTCCCCGGGCTCCCAGGAGGCAAGGAGATCAGCCTGCAGCGATGGCTGACCTGTGGCATACAAAACAACACATGCCCCCCGCCTTCCAGGTGCTGGCTCCCTGGATGGGCTCCTCCAACCCCTGTGCAGCCCCTGGCTGAAGCGGGTCTCCTGCTCACTAGGTAGGGACCTGATGTTGGGGAAATGTCCGCTCTTCAGGCACAACAACCTCGCACCTCTTCCCCCAGCCCCATTCCAGTGGGAGCTCGCTGGCTCTGATAGCAGGCCACCCAACGCCCCGCCGGAGTGGGCGACAGGCTTTGCAGCGCTCCAACAGCAGCACAGGGGCAGCACTCAGGGGCAGTGCTCGGGGCTTGTCTTCTGGCTCCAGTTGCAAGAGGCTAGTGATTTCCTTAATGCTGTCCCTTTAATTAGGCAAATACTTAAAACTTGTCATTCTAAGGCTGGGCACAGTGGGCCATGCTTATAATCCCAGCACTGTGGAAGGCTGAGACGGGAGGATCTCTTGAGCCCAGGGCTTTGAGACCAACCTGGGCAACACAGTGAGACCCCATCTCTGAAAAAAAAAATTTAATTAGCCAAGCATGGTGACACACAGCTGTAGTCCCAGCTACTTGGGAGGCTGAGGTGGGAGGACCGCTTGAGCCCAGGAGTTCAAGGCTACAATGAGCTGTTATCGCACCACTGCTCTGCAGCCTGGGCAGCAGAGTGAGACGCTGCCTCAAAAAACAAACAAACAAACTAGTCATTCCTTTGATAGTCACATGAGCTGTGCATGTTTTCCACGTTGCCCACCCTCATACAACACTCTTGGGACACACGTGCCAGCCTGGGCAGGGTGACTTCAGGGTGCTGGGCCCTGTCCACCTGCATCCATGCCCGATTCTTCTCCCCGAATGTGGGTGGAGCCCAGTGGCTCACTTCTAGTGAATAGGACACAGCAAAGGTGATGGATATCACTTCCCAGGGCGAGGTTTCGGAAGCCTCTGACTTACGTCTTGACTCTCCCCCACCGTCCCTGCCTTTTCTTCTTTATTGCCCCGAAGGAGTGGCTGTTGGTGCAAGCTGCCCTGCAGAGAGGCCAGCAGCCAGCACAGAGCTGACCCCACCAGTGACCTGGGGAGTGCATGAGGAAGCAGATCCTGTCCGCAGAGGGAGGAGAGCAGCCCACGGACACCTCGACTGCAGGCTGAGAGAAGGTCCAGGGAGCGCCTCAGGCACTGACCACAGACAACGGGGAGGTCACGGATGCTGCTTTAAGCCTCTAACTCGTGCTAGCTTGCTGTTCCACATTACACAGCCAATGCAAAGTGCTTCTTATCCATGGCAACCTTTGCCTGAAAACAGTCATGAGGTCCTCTTTCTGCGCCTTCCAGGCAGAGTTGCAAATGCCCTGTCTGTGACACGACCCCAGGGAAATGGGGCATGAAGTCCAGAACTGACTGAGCACACGTTTCTTCCACTCAGCTGAATGGAAACACACAGAAAAGACAGTCACGTTTCCTGCACACCTGAGGGTTCACTGAGAGTCACGTGCACTGACTGTGTCATCCCAGAGCTTCTGGCAGTGTCTGGCTCATGACAAGTGCTCAGGGAGTGTGTCTGGGGCTCTTCAGCTTCCATCAGACAATGACCTGAATATGTGGGTCGGATGAACTAGCTTTCATCTAGAAAAAGCACAATGCTAAGGATCGAGCTTGGGCAACCTCCTAGATGGCCCCAGCGATCCTCACCTCCTGGCACTCACACGGTGATCCACACCTTCCATGCTGAGCAGGGCCACGCAGTGCAACCAGCAGGGCCTTACAGAAATGGCAGAGTGTGGTTCTGAGGCCGCGCCATCAAAGCCACTGCAGCCACTGCTTTTCCTCCCGTGTGGGGGATGCAGCCACAGCCACAGTCCACCTCCTCTCCTCACGCCCACACCTCTTTGCAGTGTGACTTTGCAGCTTCTCCCCATCAAGGACTTTTGGATCATTCACATGGACGGAAGCCAGCTGCCTTGTCACAGGGTCATTCAGCAGCCCTCTAGAGAGGCCCACGTGGCAGGATCCAAGCCCTCCTGCCAACAGCAGCAATAACTCGCAGGCACGTGAGCCGACCACCTTGGAAGCTGGTCCTCTGGCCCAGTCAAGCCTTCAGATGAGACTGTGGCACCAGCAGATGTCTTGAGTGTAATCTCTTGAGGCTCCTTGAGACAGAACCACCCAGCAAAGCTGCTCCCAAGTTACTGGGCCACAGAAACTATGCAAGCTAAGATCTATTAATCGTGGGATAATTTGTTACACACCCATAGATGATGAACCCAGGCAGGAAAGCCTGATGGGGGATGAGGGGTGAGAAAGGCTTAGAATAAGACTGAGGGCCACAGCGCAGGGGTAGCAGGAGTGGGAAAGATACACAGGATATGTTGGAAGAGGCTTGGCCGTCACCAGAGTCTTCCCTCAGCTCTGCCACACACCATCATGGCCCATGGGATGAGGGAAAGGAGGTGACCTTGAGGTCATCAAGGATGAGCCGAGCATCTTGGTATGGCCTGGCAGCACCCTCGTGGTACTTGAGCCCAAGAGCAATGCCAGAAACTGTCTTCTTGACACCCACTAGTGCCACAATCTCCCAATTAACCCTGATGGAATTTTTTTAGCAAAAGGACCTACCCCGGCTCACAGTGCCTGGCACACCTTCAGGGAAAGAGGCAAGGGCTGGATCGTAGCTGGCAGGAGGCAGGTCCACTTGGGCCACCAGGCCTTCAGTTTAACACATGCCCAGTCCTTGCCGATCACCTGAAAGCCCTTCCCTCTTCTCCCCAAATCCTGCCACAGTGGATGTCTGTCCTGATTCTGGCCACATCTGAACTTCCTTCACACAAGTGGCAAACTGCAAACATGGCCACAGTCCCTCACACCCCGTGCAGTGGAACTCCACAGCTTCTCCCGTCATGGGCAGAGTCTATTTCCTGACCCCCTGGGCTCACCTCATGACCGACTTTGGGCACAGAAGGGGACAGAGTGATGTTCCAGCTCTGAGCTGAGGCTTCGGGGGCCCCATGTGCACCCACTCTTGCTTTTTGAAGCGGCACCAAAATGCTCCCACCCTGCAGACATGCTTAGGCCAGTTTCTTGAGGTGAGAATCTGCAGGCTGCAGTCAGGCCTCCCAGCTGAGGCACTGGAGACCAGCCACCCCACCAGCTACCCAGAGACACCAGAGTGAGCCCAGCCAGGACCACAAGAACTGCCCAGCTTAGCTCAGTCCAAATTGCTGACTACAGAGTTAAGATTAATGGTTAAATGGATGATTATCATTTAAAGTCACAAAGTTTTGGCCAGGCGTGGTGGCTCACACCTGTAATCCTAGCATTTTGGGATGCCGAGCCAGGCCAATTGCCTGAACTCAGGAGTTCAAGACCAGCCTTGGCAACACAGTGAAACCCCGTCTCTACTAAAATACAAAAAATTAGCCAGGTGTCTGGCACGCATCTGTAGTCCCAGCTACTCGGGAGGCTGAGGCAAGAGAATCACTTGAACCGGGAGGTTGCAGTGAGCTGAGATCAGGCCACTGCACTCCAGCCTGGTAAACAGAGCAAGACTCCATCTCCAACAAAACAAAACAAAACAAAATCACGAAGTTTTGAGGCAGTTTGTTACACAGCAAAAGCTAACTGATACACAATGTTTGGGGTAGCTCCATCCTTAGGAAACACATTTTCTTCCCATAGAAATGGAAAAATATGTGCTTCCCAGCCCCCTTTGTGTCTAAGGCATGGACGCACACAAGGCTTCCATGTATAATTGTGCAGATTGTAGCTCTATGAATAGTGGCTCTGGATGTGTGCAGTGCACAACCTGTGCAGGCCCACAAAATGGCCCTGAGCTCTAGATACCAGACCGACCGGCTCCCAGGCTCTGCAAAGGAAGCTAGAGAAATGCAAACACAGCAGCACAGTCCCTTCCACAGCAACAGCCGGCAGCCTAGCAACCAACTGCAGCTGCTGCCAGCAGCGGAGGGGCCCTTGCGGGCCGTGGTCGGCAGCATGATCCATGGGCTTTGTTCCCTTCCACACGCAGGAGGCAGAGCTCCGGGCCTCCCAGAATTCCTGCGAGCTCCCAAAACGCTTTCAACAAATTCCCTTTGTGCTTAAATTAGCCAGACTGTGATTTTCCTGCTTGCAAGTAAGAAACGTGTGCGTTCTTGGTTCAGAACTGCTGAACTGAGCCGGGTTGTGCCTGGTGACTCAGCCCTCACAGGCCGCAGACCCCGATGGGCGCACAGGGGGAAGCGAGAGGCACGATGTCCATGCCAGTGACCTTGAGTTGCCTTCTACAGCGTGGGCAGAGCGCGACAGCAGTTTCAGGCCTAAAAGAGGAGGCACGTCCAGACCAATAGCTGCCCGTGAATAAGGACGATTGAGACCCACGAGACATGTGTCAGGGACCTGGGCCTGCCCCTGACGAAACGCCGGGCATGGTTCCCGCCTCCCGGGCTGATGGAGCTCTGCATGGGGTGGGCCCAGCCTCCACCTGGGGCTCGTCTTTGCCATCAACGGCCAGAGTGACCTCTCTCCTAACTGCTCTTTTGGTCGTCAGGTCTGTGTGGCTGCTGTCACCACAGGGGCAAAATGTGGGTGTCACTGAGGATGAGAACTCAGGCGGAGCGAGGCCGGGTGCTTTCTGGAGAGTCTGACACCTCGGCCTCCTCGGCCTCTGCCTCCTGCTCCCGCCTGCTCTTTGTTCTTTCTATGCCTCTAACTCATCTCCCCTCCTACCTCATGCACACACACGTGCATGCACACACACGTGCGCGCACACACGGGCATGCACACACATGCGCGCGCACACACACACACCCCCCTCATCCAAAGGAATTCCTGCAAGCATCCGCGGCCTGAGCGCCCTCCTGGGCTCTGCAAACCTCCCCGCGCCTGTGTGGGCGCCGCCGTCCTCGCCCTCCTGTCCCACTAGATGGCAGTATGGAGCCACGGATCCGCAGCCACCGCCAGGCAGCCCCAGGCTGCGTCTCCCGCTCATCCATCTCGGCCCACGCTTCAGAGAGGGCTCTGAGAAATCCATGCCTGCCAGCTTTCCGGTCATGCCTCAATGCAGCATCTAATAAATCCCGGCTCTCTCCTTAACCAAACCGTTTCCCTCCTACTTTGCAGATCAGATTCTGCAGTCTACACAATAGGTCCCCTCCTCGAAAGTGATGGGAATTAAATCAGGGCAATGGTTCTGACTTCACGCCGTTTATAGCCCCTCACGTTTGCTTTAAAGCAAGCATAATCCTACACTGCTGAATTAACCAGGTACAAAGAAAGGCCCGGTGCGCCTTCACTGTGCTTGCTGCTAACACAGACGCCCCTCTGTGAAGGCCGGTGGAGGGGCTGTGGGGTGGGACTGCGGGGCAGTGGGTACCCACATGTGAAGGGTAGTGTGGAGGCGCACAGGTGTTTGTGTCCAAGCTCCTCGCCTGTATGGGGAGGAAACTAAGCCCCAGACAGGTGCGGGACGCCCCAGGAGCAGAGCATCTGGAAGGGAGGTTCACGCACTGCTGACCCCCACAGAACTAGCGGGCAGGCAGCTCCCAGGGCCCACACGTTCACCAGGCCGAGGGGCTTCAAGGTGCTTCTGGGGCTGGAGCTGCAGCTGCCCCCTCGCTGAGGCCTCGCCAAGCTTCCACCCAGCAGAAACCATGCTGTGCGGTTCCTCTTACCCACTAGCCAGCAGAAGGTGCTCAGCATTGGCCCTGGCAAGGCAGGGTGCCTGGGTCAATTCAGAGGCCATCAGCCCAGTGGCCAGTCACAGACAGGGAATCCTGGCTGCCCTGACAGCCCTGTGGATGCCACTCCAGCCCCCAGGAGGAGCAGTGGAGCTCCCGCAGGAATCTGGAGCAGGGCTTTGCTAATTCCCTAAACTCCAGAACCCAGAGAGGCTTCCCTCCTCCAGGAGGTGTCCTGGCTTGCTCTGCCCTCTCAGCCAGCGCTGCCCTCTTCCCTTCCAATTGAGGGCACTGTGCGGCCAGTGCCAAATGGCTCTTGTTTTCTGGCAGAATTGGGCATAAGAGGGGAGAAAGGGATGAAGACCCAGACGGCTCCGTGCCTTTCAGGGCACTAATGCATCACGTCCAGTTCGTGACAGAGGGAATCTGGAAGATGCCTTAGGTGCTGCTGAGCAGCTGTGGCTGGGGAAGCGACGGGCAGCAGGCCCTCCAATCAGGTTTCACCAACCTTGCTTCACTGTAGCGCTGACGAGGAAAAACACCAATTCCCAGCCAGGGCCACCGTCTGTGGCGTCTGCTCTGTCTCCCCATGTCTGTGTGGGTTGTCTCCGGGCACTCTGGTTTCCTCCTGCGTCCACACACGCGCACGTGAGTCCCTGACATGTCTGCGTGGTCCCTGTGTGAGTGCAGGTGTGCTGCTCTGCGATGGGACAGCGTCCTCCCCAGGGCTGGAGCCCACCCTGCACCTGAGCCGCCAGGTCAGGCCTGGGCCACCCACACCCCTGAACCAGAATCACTGGGTAACACGGATCTTATTTCTTTTAATCTTTCTTAAATGTGTATGTAGACCACATTTACTTCAGTATTTAATATTAGAGGTGTTTGGGGTCTTTTTTCAAAGTCTGGTGATGACCCTGTGACCAGAATGATGCCCTAGGCACTGCAGCCTTGCTCCTCAACGCGCCCACCATGGAACTGGTTTCATTAGACGCCACTTCACCTAAGCCCGCCACTTCCAAGAACCTGTCTATGACGTGTGTTGCCGTTTCTGTGAACCCGTCTATGGTGAGGACGTACTGTCCTGGGCTATGTTCACCGCGGCCTTGCACCCGGGCTTCGCTACGGGGCCAGGTACTCAGCACTCAACACCCAGAACTGCCATGCCGACCGCTCTGCACACATCATGTTGTGTAAGCCTCACAAGGCCCCAGTGGGAGGTACGAAAATCATTCACTCAACCAATGAGGAAACCGAGGCTTAGGATGTTTCGGTAACTTCGTGAAGATCACACTGTCACTTGAAGGCGTGTCCCACCCTGGGACACAGCGGGTCGTGTGGTGCGCTGGTGAAAGAGGCGGCCGTCTGCCCGAGTGGATTTGCAGGACGGGGGGTGGTATTGGAGCAGAGAATGAGGGGTGGTGGACAGCCCACGGCCCTGTGCACACTTGGACAAAGATGCTGCGGGCGGCCCTATGGGAGTGGAAGCCCAGCTGGCAGGCCTTCCCTGTGGCCAGGAGTCCGCACATGGAAGCAGGGTCTCCACCCACTCTGTGGGCAGCACCCCAGACCCTGCAGGATCCCAAAGGCCAGCTGTTCCTCCAGGACTGGCGGACCTGGGGCAGCCAGGGAGGCTTTGTGGGCAGTGGATGCCGCCGTGCAGGTGAGGAAGAGCCGGCCAGCCTCACATGCACAGAGCCGACACCCCGTGTGTGCACGAGAGCTTTGCCAGCGTCAGGAGCGTCTTGGCTCCCCCAGCCTAGGCAGAGCAGCCGCGAGCATGTGAAAGCCTCATTAAAGACAGATGGGAAGATATGCTTTCCTGTTTGACTGGGAGACGTGTCAGGAAGACGCCACTCCACATAATGAATAAGACTCATCCATTAAAATAATTACCTCTGCTCCCTAATCGGGGGTAGAAATGGAAAAGAGGACAGACTTCTCTAGGCCAAAGAGCTCTCCTCCACCCATCCTGGGGGCCCAGACTCATCACTAGCAGAGGAGTGGGAGAGGCTGGCAGGGCTGCCAGGCTGCCTGGAGCTGCTGCCCCTAGGATGCCCACTGCCCATTGCCCCCACACCTGCCCACTGCGCCGTCATCAGCAGAGCCTGGCCTCTCCTCTCCCGCCTGTAATTCCCAGGTCCAGACTTGGCCTTGGATCTGTTATCAAATGTGTAAGTGCGGCCATTCAACTCCCAGGTCCGTTTCTCCCCTACGGATAGGGTCTCACTGGCACACATCAAGGCACATTCAGGGAGCCTGACCGCAGCTGGGTTGCAAGAGTGAAGGCTGAGACAACACTAGCGTCGGGGCATCAGGAGAGGATGGGTGAGTGACCCCCAGGGGCATCAGGAGAGGATGGGTGAGGGGCCCCCAGGGGCCATGCTCTGGAATACTCTGCCTCAGGATGGGAGGAGCAGGCAGGCCCCATAGGCAGCATGGGAATTGCCCCAAGACAGGTAGCTGATGAAGAAGGCAGGGTGAGAAAGAATGCCCACCCCCGCCCCATTCTCCAGGTACGTTTAATCACGTGTGTGTGTATGTGTGTGTGTGTGTATGTGTGTGTATGTGTGTCTGTATGTGTATGTGTGTGTGTGTATGTATATGTGTGTGTATGTGTGTATATGTGTGTATGTGTGTATATGTGTGTGTATGTATGTGTATGTACGTGTATGTGTGTGTATGTATGTGCGTGTATGTGTGTATGTGTATGTATGTGTGTATATATGTGTGTGTGTGTGTGTGTGTGTGTGTGCATGCTCTTGAAAAAGGCCTAGAAAGACCCACCCTCAACTAGAGCAAAGTTGAAGAAAAGGAGGAGGAGATTAACTTCTTAGACATATGTGTGTGTCGCGTTGAACATATTACAAATTACATTCACATGGTCCCATGTCATCACACGCACAACCCCTGCAGCCTGTCTGGGGCCCTATATTTCAAGGCCACGTGAGTGAACCAGAGAGTTCAGAGGCAATAGAGGGATGAGGGGTGCGGGGGCTGAGGGAGTGGCTCTGCATCCTCACGGGGACGATGGACAGCAGAGCACAGCCTGTGAGACCAGAAGCGGGACCACTGAGGACTTGCTCATTCAGTGAGATGACCTGCTCAGTGACAGCTCTCCCCACACACAGCCTGCCCCTCAAACACACACACAGCAGCATCCCCCAATTCCTCAGCTACACCCCAGGCATTGGTGGAACTGCCACACAGAAAACCATGGGTCTGACAGAGTCAGAAACGGAGAAGTGTTCAAACTGACTGCTTATTAAATGAATGCACGGGTGAGCAGATAGAGGGGTGAGCTAACGGCTGCAGTAACTTGTGAGCACCAGGAGGATATACGCACCAGTAGGAAGACTCCATCTTTCACACAGAGTCTGCGCCAATGAAGCAAAAGCCTGGCCGCTCTGACGGGCTCCCTCCCAGCAGGCGAGGCAGCGGCACCTGCTTCTCTGGCTGTGTATCATTCCCTGGAACCTGCTCCATGAGACAAGGTGCTCCTCTTCCCATCCAACCAAACCAGGGACCGCTCAGGTCCGGAATAAACTTGTTTGCTATGTCCTTCCAGTGAGATGAGAATTAAATTCAAGGAGATATCAAGAAATTCCTGTCAAGAACTCTGAAGGGTCTGAGATTTTACCCTACTTACAGCCCCAGGTACATGGGTGCTGGATGAAGACATGAGACTTCTGGGTCAGAGACAAAGGACTTTGTTACTTACATCAACAGCTGTGGCCAGGGTATTGGCATTTCTGCACCAGTATCCAGGGCTCCACCCCCTTCAGGGGTTCAGGAAGAAAGCAGACAGCACCTGCACATGCAGTGGTTCTGTTACAGGGAGGACCCTTGAACCTAGGGAACCCGGTTCTTCTCTAGCAGGTAGTACACATGCCTGCACTCTTTCCTGGAGGGACACATCATCTTTATTATGCTGGACAGTAACCATGCTTGCCCGTTGTCACCGAACGAGACACTATTTTCCAAGGCTGCAGGCAAACCTGCCCTTTTCTCCGGTGGGGAGACAAGGAAGGGAGACACTACCTTTATCTTCCAAGGCATTTCACTCTGCAAACAACCAGAATAGATAACCTAGAACAAAGGGCCGCCGGGGCCTCCCTCGCAGGATGTGCACAAATACACCAGCCCCTGGGAGCCGGCTCCACAGCTCCCTCTCGCCCCACAGTACCAGCTGGGATGGAATGTGTGTGTTCGTGTGTTCTATTTTAAAAATGAAGATATTTGTTATTTTTATTGGGATTCTGAAATACAAAAAAAAAAACTGAGGTACTGTGGCAGGCAGCTTCCGAACTGGCCCCCAGTGGTCCCCACCCCTGGTATGTCTTCACCCCCATGCAGAGGCTGCACCCAGTGCCTCGCCTCGAGCTGGTGGAGCACCGCAGAGGGAAGGCACGTGCTGTGGTTTGCTGTTGGGCCTCTCCAGATCTCATGTTGAAATGTGACTCTCAGTGGTGGAGGTGGGGCCTAATAGGTGGTGTTTGGGTTGGGGGCGGAACCCTCATGAGTGTCTTGAGTGCCGTCCTCAGTCCTCACCCCAGTGAGTGAGTTCTCATTCTGTTCCTTCCCTAAACTGATTGATGATGCAGAACAGCCCGGCACCTCCCTCCCTCTCTTTGTGGCTTCCCTCTCCCCATGTGATCTCTGTGAGTGCTGGCTCTCCCTCCCCCTCCACTGAGGGTGGACACAGCCTGAGGCCTCACCAGGAGCAGATGCTGGCACCATGCTTCCAGTGCTGCCTGCAGAACCGTGAGCCAAATAAACCTCTTTCTTGATCTGCTGCCCAACCTCGGGTTTTCCTTTATGGCAATGCAAATGGATGCAGACAGCAGGACGTGTCCAGGTGAGCTTAGGAAAGGTTGTGGCTTCTCTCTTCAGCTCTTCTCCCGGGCTGCTCTGAGAAAGGTGCTGTCGTGTTGTGGGCAGCCCAGGGGAAGGGTTCCTGTGACAGGGAACTGCAGGAGCTCGTGACCCACAGCTGGTGGGAAACCGGGGCCCTCTATCCAACAACTCAGGAGTACCTGAGTTCTGCCCAAACTGCAGGAGGAATGACCTTGGTTTCAGCTTGGGAGAGGCCCCAAAGTAGAGGACCGAACTAAGCCCTGTGCAGATTTCTGCCCTGGGAGGTAATCAATCTTTCTTAGGCCACTGAGTTTTGTGGTAATTTGTTAGGCAGTAATAGATAACTCATACAAGCTGGGTGTGGTGGCTCCTGCCTGCAGTCCCAGCTATTTAGGAGGCTGAAGTGGGAGAATCACTTGAGCCCAGGAGTTCAAGGCCAGCCTGGGCCACATAGCAAGACCTCACCTCTACAAAAATTAATTAAAATAAAAAAGATAACTAATAGAGCTATTGAAAAAATTAAGAGAACACAATGACTCCACACATGTAGTAGTAAAGTTTGGAGAATTTTGTTGTTGTTTTCCTGAAATCTGGGTTTGAAGCAAAGCAAAATTGTTTTTACATGGATAATAGTGTGAAGGAACCTATATTTTAATATAATTTACAGAAGCATTGGTCAAAGTGAAGTGAGTTCTTTTCCATATAGAAATTAAAAGGTAGTAATTCAAGACCCCATTGCCACCATTTGGACTTAACTACTGCACTACTTAAAGATTTTATTGTATAGCTTGGACAAAGGCACGAGCTTTATGGAAGAGCAATTCTGGGTAATAATTACATAATGACATTGGGGCTACAAGACGGTCATGAAACTCTGCTTCTTCAGAGACAGCACCCCAGGGACACTTTCTTTTTCCTCTTACGCACAGGCCGTTCTCTCCGTTTACACAACAGCCCTCTACTCAGTGAGCCTCCGCCCTTCACAGAGGGACAGCTCCCTGGCTGGCACCATGGTCTGGGCTCTGGCCCTGCCAATCCTGCGGGGACACGTGGGGCCCCCAATGGGCAGCCCCAGCCTGAGGCTCATATGCGGAGGCTCACGGGCTCTCCCGGAGGCCAGCCCCAGCCCGAGGCTCACATGCTCTCCTTGTCGAACTCACACATGAAGTACATGGTGGTGTGACAGGCCACGTCGTTCCAGCCGCCCGAGGCCACCATCTC
>NW_012118821.1:10071813-10092929 GCF_000951035.1 Colobus angolensis palliatus
TCACCATTCTGGGGAGGGAGTAGAAGAGCTGCAGAAGGAGTTTTGGGAGAATGATAGCGAGTGGGGGGGGGGGCGTGAAGGCGGGCAGAGGGCAGGGACAGAGGACAGGACACAACGTGTCCTGGTGACTTGGCAGCAGGAAGCAGGTGCCCCACAGGGAAGCCACATCCACCTGGGCTGGATCTGAGCTCCCTGGGACCTCCGAGGGGAGCCGTGTCGGTGGAGCACCATTGTGGGAGTCGGATGCAAGGACATCTGAAACCAGGGAAAGAGCCACCAAGTCCAGATGTGCTTTCTGAGAAGTCTGGCGGTAGGAGGAGACCCCTAGTGCCCACAGAGGCGAAGAAGTGGAGAATGCTCATCCTAGAACCGGTGTCACTGAGCCCAGCTACACACACAGACAGAATAACACAGTGGACAGGCAGATGACACTCCTAAGAGGTCATTAACATTCAGGTAGAAGGAAATCAAACACTGCAGCATCTCTGAGAGCATCACTGACACGGGGACCACATGGCCGGCACATGCGCTCTGTTCCCCAGCCCACCGCAGTTCCATTTAATGATCTACATTGTTTTCCAAAGTGCAATTTTTAATACATTATATGAAAAATCCTGGACCCTTCATGCCATACCTGGTTCTCCATTAGGACCAGGGGGTCCTATGTCACCAGAATCTCCTTTCTCACCTGAAAATGAAAAACAAGGTCCAAGTCACCAGGCAGAGGTGGACGTGTTGAGTTAAAAACATCAAGACTGAAAATGTGACTTGTCTCATGGATGTCTCCTGGGCCACCCTGTTGTTGTGAAGTACCGGAGCTCCATTCTGCAGGTAATTCCTGCTTCCGGCACTGTTTACGTGATACGAACCATATACGTGTCATGGGATGACAGGGATTATCGGGTGATCATTCTTTAAGTCAGTTCTGGAAAATCCAGGATATCTGATGGAACACTCTGCAGACATCGCCTCATGAATCCCTGGTGCCATGAGTGAGCCGCCACTCCCCCCAGCAGCCGACACGCCTCTCACAACAGCAGGAAAATCCAGATTGAGCACGATGGGAGCACCACGCGGGCCTGAGAGCTCATCTAATCCAAGAGTCAGCACACTCCTTCCTGTCCCAGTTCAAAGTCCTTCCTGTCCCTGCTTGCGGCAGCCTGGTGTCCTGGAGGGCCCAGACGCCAGAAGCCCTGGGCTCCATCCTGGCCAGGACCCAACCTCCAGTTAGATGAGACAAGCCACCTCACCACCCTGCCCCTCAGCTTTCCTCAATGTACCAAACAAGGGGGCTGAACAAAATGATGGCAACAGGGCTTTCTAGCTGCTCTAAAATTAAGTCATGTGACTTAAGAGAAATAAATTCTAATGCATTCTCTTTATTCTCACAGAGAAGCCCCAAATGCCTCTGCAAAGAGACTTGTGTAGATTCCGACTCCATTCGCATAAGGAGGGAAGGAGTTCCGCAGCCTCCACCCACCTGATTCCTTTGTGTTCCTTTATCAGCATTGGGAGCTTGGAAATGAAAGCACAGCTTGATCAGAACCCAGGATGACAATCTCAGACACAAGGCAAATCAAATAAGCAAAGCCAAACAAGGCCAGCCTGGACCAGCTGCCCCTTAGGAGATGCCGGCATCTGCCCAGAGCACACACCGCATGGTGAAAGTATACACATCCCTATGTGTGTGTCAATACGCAACGTGGTGTTATTCACAAAAGCAACAGGTGGAAAGAACCCACGTGTCCATCGACAGGTGAATGGTAACAGTTGTGGTCCGTCCGTACGGTGGAATATTATTCCCTAAAAAGGCAGGGCATTCTGACCCACGCTACCCACAGGTGAACCTTGAAAACACGACACCAACTGAAATCAACTAGAAGGACAAACATTGTTATCATTCCACATATGTGAAATATCCAGAATAGGCAAATTCAGAGACGGAAAGCAGATTGCAGGTCACCGGGGCTGGGGGAGGAAGAATGGAGAGCCATTGCTTAGTGGGAACAGTTTCTCTTTGGAGAGATGAAAAGGGTTTGGAAATAGTGTAATGCCTGTACACCATTGCAAATGTACTTAATGTCCCTGAATTGTACACTTAAAATGGCAAGTTTGGGGATATAAGTATTTTGCCACGATGTTATTTGGGTTTGTGAAGCCCCGCCTCCCTCCAGGTCCCATGATTCTCTGTGTGTTCGTCACTGGATTGGCCATGGCAGGGAAGGTGCCTCTCACCGGTTTTCCAAGAGGCCCACAGCTGAGCTGGGCCCCTCCCCACCGCTCTCCTGGCCACAGAGCCCTTTCTACCAGGTACGGGCTGGGCTAGGGGGAGGTCTGTGACCATGGATCAGAACAAACCATGAGAACCCCTCACAGCTCCCACTCCAGACCGTAGCCTAGGGGGAGGTCTGTGACCATGGATCAGAACAAACCATGAGAACCCCTCACAGCTCCAACTCCAGACCGTAGCCTCTTGGTACCTGGGCCAACCTGCTCTGAGGCAGATGAATGAGGTAGAAGAACCTGGCCCAGACTGGACAGACCACAGCAGACTCCCTCCACCGCTGGTGCTCAGGGCAGCTCAGCCGCATTGCTACACCATGCGGGACCCCAAGGAGACTTCGTGAGTCCACACCTGCGGAGCTCAGGGAGGGCCAGCTCCTTGCCCTCCCACCGGCTCCATCCCCTAGAGCCCAGCATACACCTGGAACAAGCCAAGCGCTCCAAAGACATCCACTGACCAGATGGCGGGGGGTGAGGGGGGCATGGAACAGCACCTTCTGAGCAACCCCTTGGCTGTCCTGGCCTCAGTCTCTCATCATGGGAGGCACAGCTGATCTGCCCGCCTTACCAAGGCTGTGCAGGCAAATGCAGCAGCGGAGACGGTGCAATCAGAACCCGCAGGTATAGCCTGAGCCCAGGTGTTGGCACCATAGTTGCTGCTCACACCCGCTGCTGTCTCCCCACACCCTGTTCTCACCAAGAATCATCCCATCACCTCGAAATGCCTGAGACCGAAGCTAGGGGAAGAGACACGGTGTCTCCTGAGCAGGGTCCGTCCACTCCTTACATGAGGCTCTAAGCGTGTTACCAAACTTGTTAAAGACGTTGTGGCTACACAGCCAGAGTCTCGCCCAAGCGCACTCGCCGCGGCCCCTCCATCCTGGGGTGCTATGAAAACCCCGCAGGATGGGGAGCACTTCACCGCACCCTGTAAGCACAGAGCCAGCAACTAGCTCCAAGCACCTCCAAAACGGAAGCATGGCAGGTGTCTTCTCCAGCACGCACAGAGCATAAACAGGAGCACCACACGAGACAATCCACGCTAGAGTTATTCTCGGGGGATCCAGACACTGACCCGAGGGGCGGGGGGAAATGAGGCAAGAATCACATCGCAAATACCTTTAGAGCCAATGGGACCGATCTTTCCATGGCGACCCACACTGCCTTTCTGTCCTTTGTCCCCCACGTCTCCTGTAGAAAACAATAAAAGCAAAGTTGGCTGATACACAGATGATACCGTGGCCTCCTGCATCACACATGTGCACGGGTGACCCGACCGCCCTCCTTCCTAACATCGCAGACACACAGAAGAGACTAAGAAAGACAGCTCTAAATCTCTCCAAGGTCACGTAGGTGACTGTCACAGTCAGATCGCCTGTTGATACAGCTTCCGAAGGAAGACGCACTTCCCCCAGAAGTCACACGCAGTATAGAACAGAGAGGCCGAACGGGGCATCCCTAAGTTCCCAACTCAACCATGGTCCATCCCCTCCGTGCCCGTGTGAGAGGAGAGCTCGTGTTTCCTCCATCCCAGCAAGGCAGAACCTCCCAGGTCTTACTCCTACACCCCACCAAACCACGTACCCACAACTCTGCAAGCACGGACATAACCAGCACTGTCAGGAACATGGTGTGGGGGTGGGTGCGGGTGGCAAAGCTCCTGGCTCCTCTCGGGTGTGTGAACTTGAGCCAGGGAGGAGGGTCCCAGCAGTGCTTCACCAGATGCCTCCCGGCTAGACCTGCTCTCCAGCAGAATGCCGGGTCCCGTGACCTCCTGGCCCCTGACCCAGCCTGGCTGTGTGCGGTGTGTGTCCCCCACCCTTCTCCTCTCATTCACAGCAAGAGGTACACCAAGATCCCACGGGATTGTCTCTCTGATCACTGGACCAAGCCCGAAGAATGCCGCTGTCACCCAGTCCCTAGAACAAATTAAACCAGAGGGTGGAGTTTCTCAGGGCTCCCTCCCACCAAGTGTTAAGCCCTCAGCAACTGCTCCTACCTGTCTGCTGGTGATCACCACTGACCACCAGCCCCACCAGCAAACAGCAAACAAGTACATAGGGAAAAACTGGGAAAAGAAACAGGAGACCTGATTTAACTCAGTAATTCTTTTTCACGGACATGATTACACATTAGGATTTCATGATCAGTTATAACCTACTGTTGCAGGAACTAAATGCAATTCAATGTGGGCAATCCTGCAAGACAGGGGGTGGCAGGAAGGACTTTCTATTGCACGCAGATAACGCTCTGTCCCGCAGTGACGCCACCTGCCTCCTTAGAACCAAGGACTTCCCTGCCGGGAACTCCTAGTCTTGTTTTGGAAAGCAGTTCTAATGTTCCCCCAATTCAGAATAGACAGAAATCAGAGGACGGAACATAGACTTCAGTGAGCTTTGCTAAAATGAAACCACACACACCCCTGCAAAGAGTGGTTTATGTTGCATTAAAATGCAGCCTTGATTCACAAAGCACATTCACACGCACTCTCTTATCTGGCTACGAAAGTGACACAGCCTGGCATGGCAGAGCCCGGACAAGAGCCACGCCCTGCTGCTCTGAGGCCCAGGCTGCTCTCCTGATGCTGGCAGCTGGGGGCCACACCCAGCCTGGGGGACAATGGGGGGACGAGGGAGGCAGAGGAAGATCCTAATGGCACCTAGGCTGGAGAGCCAGCACGGAGGTGACTCTGCTTTGCGCCCCAGGCACTGTGTGTCGCCAGCGGTGCAGGGTGCTGGCTGTAGGAGTCAGAGCTCAGGGTCTACTGGTAAATCAGGACAGCACTCCAGCAACTGCAGTGCATGCAAGAGGAAGGGAATAGAAAAAGGGCATAGCGACGCCACTTCCTTGTCCGTCCTCAGAGCCTAGGAAAGCATCAGAGAGGGTGTGGTGCATGCTCCGTGCTGTGGGAGAGGCAGAGAGTTGGAGAAGAGGGCGGTGGGACCAGACTTGTGTTCAGGAAGCATCTGGCAACACTGGTTGGAGAGGCTGAAAGGCATGAAAGGAGGCCAAGGGCAGAGCAGGCGGGGGGTGAAGGGGGTCACGGCAGGCGGGGTCTGGGAGGACAAGAAGAAGGGCCCAGATCGGGGAGACACCCAGGAGGTGGCGCTGGCAGAACATCGTGCCTGATGGGAGGTGCGGATGAGGCACACACAGCTGGCACTGGGTGGCGAGCCCTCCCCGAGGAGGGGGCAGGGAGACACAGCTCTGGAGAGCCACAGAGGGGGATGCCACAAGGCGTGTGGGGAGAGGGGGACAGGCAGGGGAGAGGGGGACAGGCAGGGGAGAGGGGCCATCATGTGACGGTGACAAGGGCCAGGAGGGCACCTGAGAGAAGTGTCCAGTGGGAGGCAGGGGCCGGGCGGCCCCTCAGGAGACCCACGTGAGGAAGAGGAGCCCGGGGAGGAACCCGAGGGTAGCGGGGCAGGCAGGGGCACAGCAAGGCAGCTAGAGGCACTGCCACCGGGGGGCACCCAGTGAGGACAGGGCCGAAGACACAGGCAGGGCCGGGACTGGGTGGGTAGCCAGGAGGTCTCACAGAGGGAGGGGCCGCTCAGTGTGTCGCCTTCCATCAGGGGCCAGCCCTGCCCTGCTCCGAATCCCTCTCCATGGCAGCCTGTGAGTCCAGCGCCTGCCGGAGCCACCTGGCCTGCTCTTCTGACAGCTGGTGCCAGGCACCCGTTCCTGCTGTTCTGAGACATGACGATTTCAACCTGAAATTTCTGTAACAGAAAAATGCCAGAGCAAGGAGAGAGAAGGGCGACAGGAACAAACAGCTTCAGTAAACCAGCCAACCCATTATACATGCCCAAAACTTGCTGCAAGGGAGGCAATTTGCAATTGCCTGGAATATGACCGAGGAGCCCTGCTTTGCTGCAGAAGGAGGCGCGGTACGGTCAGTTCTCAGGGCTGGAGGAGCTGGGAAGTTGTCACTCTGCTGCGTCTGCTCAGCCAGCCTGGTTTTGCACCCACAGAAATGCAAAGCTAGCTGAATTCACCTTCTCCAAGAGTCCCCCAAACATTTAAAAACTGTTCTCTCTCTGAAATCTTCCCTTCACCCAGCTAGAAACCCTCAGTCCCTGCCCCATCCTGGCTGCCTTTCCCCAGCACATACCCTGGTATGTCTTGGTTCCTCGGCAGGATGGACGCAGCCACCCACACCGAGTGCCCAGTCACGGCCTGAGCACCATCACCTCCTGCAGTGGATGGAGCTGTGCCCCTCACGAAATTCCTCTGTTGAAGGCATGACCCCAAGGTGCCAGTATTTAGAGACAGGGCCTTTGGGAGACAGTTAGGGCAAGATGAGTTTGTGAGGGCAGGTGTCCCCCACCGTGCTCTGAAGCTGAAAGGTGAGCCCCGTGCTTCTGCTCAGCCTCCCGCAGAGGGTCCTACAGAAAAGCTCATGTTCCCTGAAAACATACATCTGCTGTTTCGTGTTGTCCCAGGCCCTGTCTGTTGTCCCAGGCCCAGGAACACGTGTCTTCCTCGGGTCTTCTGTGCAAAGACAAACTCTCCTGTGCCCAGCTCTCCACCGCGCTGTCGCTGAGGTTCTGTGCTGACCATTAGGAGGAAGGTTGGGACAGCCTCAATGTTTACGCTTCTTATTTCCCCCTCCATGTCTTCATGCTGCTCCCCCGTCAGTCAGCTGTGGTCCCCCACTCTGTCCCCTCGCGAGGAGGTTCAGGCTGCCAGATCAGGCTGGACACATTCGCAGCACCCTCACAATCAGCAAGCAGCCACAGCAGGGGTTTCTCAGACCCCCCATGATAGGGACCGGGTCCCACACTTCTCCAAGGGCAGAAGCTGAGCGCTACTCGCTGGAGACAGGTGCCAAGTGTCAGCGATGACCTTGGATTTGCATTAACGTCTGGCCGTGCAATTTAGAGATGGCTAAAGGCCAAACGCTCTCAAGTCACTCTCAGGTTTTAACTTGTCTGCAACAGCAGGATGCGTGCCTCCTCCAGCTGATAGACTGAACCACTAATGAGTCTTTCTCGCAGGTGGGAGGAGCACGCCTCCCCAGGAGCACCTGTGCCCCAGGGGCTTCTCCTCTACCGTCTCCTGGGCCTTACCATCCCGCTCTACTTGTCAGCCTGGGGACCTGGCCTCATCCTCCAGGGAGGAGCTGTCTGGGTGGGAAGGCGGGAAGGTGGGGTCTGTGGGTCGCTTCTCTCTCCCCAATACTGTCCTTGAACAGCTTCACATCTCATCTCTCAGGGGTCTCAGGGAGAAACAGCTCGCAGATGGGGAGGAGCCCCTTGCGCCCTCCTCATCTTTTCCAGGTGGAAGCTTCTTAGCAAATAGTTAACTGTTCGTTCAGGTGAAGGAACACAATCTGCCTCTGCCACGTCGCTCCTCAGCCCCTGTGGTGCTCGGGCTTTTTCATGGGCAGGTGCTGTTCCCAGGGCTGGGACTCTGGTTTTCTTTCCCATGCTCTGACGCCGCCCCTCTCCAGGTGGGGACTCGGTGGGAGTCCTGGGATTCTTCCCATTTTTCCATCTTTCAGAAATAAGTTAGAATACTCCCAGGTAGACTGTGTGCCAGGAAAGCACATCCACACATACATGCTGGTTTCAGCTTCACAACGTTCCTAGCAGCACCAGCTATTAGGGCTGAATTACATCCTCCAAAATTCCGACAATGGAGCCCTAACCCCAGTGTGACTCCTACTAGAAGCAGGGTCTTTAAAGAGGTCACACAGGTGGGCCCTGGTCCAACAGGAATGTGACTTTACACAAAGAAAAAGAGAGGCCAGGATTGTGCGTGCACGGAGGAAGGCTGCGTGAGACAGCAGGAAGACGCCACCTGTAAGCCCCAGAGAGCAGCCTTGGGAGAAGTAGCCCTGCCGGCACCTGGATCCCTGACTTCCAGCCTCCACAGCTGGGAGGAAATCATCTCTGTCCTGGAAGCTGCCCACTGTGTGGTACTGAGAGACGGAGACACTGCCCTCTGCTCCAGAAGAGGAGTTCAGAGAGTCAGGTGACCACCACTGGTCACACAGGGAGCCAGGAAGGAACACAGTGCCCCGTGATTCAGAGCACAGCCTCTGCGATCAGACAGGCCTGGCCCCAAATCCCAGTGCTCCACCCATGAAACCTTGCACAAGTTACAGCCCTCTGTAAGCCTCAGTTTCCCTGTCAAGTGGTACCTCAGGGCATTCCATGCCTCGGGTCACAGCGAGCATCAGGAGCAGGAGCGCACATTGACGGCGTGGATTTCACCCAGACCAAGGCCTCCTGGCTCCATGTCCAGGGCTCCAAACCCTGCACCTCCACTGTGGGCAGGCCCGAGCCTGTGGGGCTTCCACCCCTGGGTACAGCCAAAGCCACCCTCCACGGGCCAGGAACTGCGGGAAGGCTGTATTTCTAAGAGCGGGGGGCTGGAAGCATAGCGCAGGTTTGTGCTCCTGTGGGAGGACAAGCAGTGCTCCACTCCCAAGCCTGGGGGCAGGAGACAGAGAGACCAGAGTGTGCAAAGCAGCAGGCAGAGCCCTCTGAGCAGAGCCACCTCCGAGCAGAGCCCCCTCCGAGCCCACTCACCTGTGTCAGCCATGACCAAGTGCACTCGGCTGGTAGGGAGTTGGGATGGCTACAGGTGGCCCAAACCCTCCTGTCCCTCCTTATTCCCTTCTGCCCTAAACCCATAGCTTGGACCACCAGACCCCTCTCCACAGTCCCCTCAGCCTTGCAGGGAGGCCTTTGGGGGAAGCGCCAGGCACTGGGCGCAGCTGGGCCTGGGGGTGGAGAAACACTCCCTCCACTGGATGAGCCAGTGCCAACTTTCTCTAAACACCCCGACAGCAGGCAGATGTTATTGTTCTCTGGATCTCCTGAAAGAGAACAAGAGAAATGCCTCGAGCATCCAAAAAACCTGTTGCCGTGACCTTCGCTCTCGGCCAGTCTGCTTTGGTTTACTGTTACAATTCTTTGAAGAATGCCTCAGAATCATTTTTAAAAATGTTTTCTTAACTTTCTTTTTGATACAGAGCCTTGCTCTGTCATGCAGGCTAGAGTGCAGTAGTGCAATCTCTGCTCACTGCAACCTCTGTCTCCCAGGTTCAAGCGATTCTCCCGCCTCAGTCTCCTGAGTAGTTGGGATGACAGGCATACGCCACCAGGTCTGGCTAATTTTTGTATTTTTAGTAGAGATGGGGTTTCACCATGTTGGCCAGGCTGGTCTCGAACTCCTGATCTCAGGTGATCCACCCACCTCGGCCTCCCAAAGTGCTGAGATTACTGGCGTGTATTGTATTGCATTTCTTCAAAATTGTAAAAGAAGATGAAACGTGGCTTTACCAATACAATCCTAATGACGAAACCATCAAAGCAGTGGCTGCCAAGAGGTGGAAGTGGGCCACGAAAGCAAAGCAGATTGACCAAGAGCAAAGGACACGGCAACAGGCTTTTCGGATGCTCAAGGCATCTTGCTTGTTCCCTTTGTGGAGGGCCAAAGAACAACAACACGTGCTTACTATCAGAGGGTTTTGAGAAAGTTGGCCAAAGCCTTAGCAGAAAAATGCCCAGGAAAGCTTCACCAGAGCCCTTCTCCACCACAACAGTGCTCCTGCTCATTCTCCATATGAAACAAGGACAACTTCGCAAGAGTTTCTAGTGGAAATCATTAAGCATCCGACTTTCCCAATTTGGCTCTTTCTGACTTCTTTTTGTTTCCTTATCTTAAAATATCTGTAAAGGGCACTCATTTTTCTTCAGTAAACAATGTAAAAAAAGACTACATTGACATGGTGAAATTTCCAGGACTCTCAGTTCTTTAGGGATGGACTAAATGGCTAGTATAATTACTTACAAAAGTGTCTTGAACTTGATGGTGCTTATATTGAGAAATAAAGTTTATCTATTTATTTTTATTTTTTAATTCCATTTTTCCACAAACCTTTTGAAGTCCCCTCACACATTACACACAGCCACATGCACATATACTATACACACATTCATGTACACATGCATACACATATGCACACATACATACTATACACATATGCATACAGACATCTACATGCATACATACATATATGTGCATGCATACTATACACACATGCACATGCACATAGAGATGTGCATATTCACCTCCACATACACACATGTGCATGCAAACATATACATATTAACAGATATGCAATATGCAAACATATATGCACACATACACACATGCATATACATATGCATGATGCATGCACATGCCTGCAAACATGCATGTATAAATACAACCACACATAGCATGTATCAGAACATCACATATATGTACATATAAACATACCTGTATGCACATATATAAAACTTACAAACCTACATATATGGATACATGTGTACACACAAGATACATACATGAATACAAACATACACATATACATACATATGTAAGAGCACTTGGAATTCAGCTTCCTCAGCGATTTTTAACTACTGGGCTTTCTCTGGACCCGTGGCCTGGCTTTGTTATCTCAAAACAGGGCATCCAGCAGCACATACATAGACAAAGGCATACTCACATGACATACCCATGCATACTATAGGAACACACATATACATACTATTCACACACATGCTATATGCACATACACACAAATGCACATATGCACATACACACAGGTATGTATATATATGCACACATGCATATGCACACATATATGGATACATATATGTATCCACATATGTATCCATACATACCACTATACATGCACATACATGCTATGTGCACATGTCTGCATGCACACACTATACATGTGTGCATGAGTGCACGTACATATGCATACTTTTATCCTCACACAACTCAAGCTTGTACAGCTGCTCAGCACCTAGGCTTTAACTGAGAACCCCAAAAGCACCCAGGAGACCCTCACTACACCCCAACCTCCACATATCAGCCACACGCACTGGGACCTATTGGTGTGAGCTGTTGTTTCTGACAGAAATACTCTATTTTGGGGTGTTCGGAGGAAGAAGAAAAGGTGAGAACCGTTAAAATCCACTGAGATGGTCAAACATTCTCTGCTTCACACCACAGCCTTTTTTGTAGCTGACTTGTTTCAACTTGAAGACATTTCTTGGAAGCGAAGCCCTGGGCAGCACAGTGGTGTGGTTCCAGACCCAGAGGTTTTCTGAGGAGAGCAGAGTAGAAAAAGAGCCCCAACGCCTTTTTCCCTCTCCCAAGGCCTCGTGCACCTCCGAGTCACAGAAAGCTTTTTGCAAGAGGCAAGCAACGCCCCCTCCCGCTGGCTGCGTGCGACAACAGGAATGCGCCTGATGCCCCTGGATCCCTTCCCTCTCTGCCATAGGAGCTTCTGGCTGCGGCACCCGGCGCACTGGGCACGAACGCCATGGCCCATCCCACACCTCATCACCATTGTGAGCAGTGCCGTGCCTCCCATCTGTCCTCTGGACACGCGTGAGGATTGAGAGCAGCTCAAAGCAGGTGCGGAGCTCTTATTAATTTTAACGAACACTTCACACAGTCCTCTGAAGTGGAGAAGGGGCAAAAAGAGCATTTGGAATTCAGCTTCCTTGGCGATTTTTAACAGCCGGACTTTCTCTGGGCCATGGCCTGGCTTTGCTATCTCAGAACAGGCCATCCAGCCGTACCACCACCCCGAGCGGGGGGCGGGGGGTCTCACTTTCCCGACAGGACACTCCCTCAATGCCCCCAGCGCACACCCAGCTGGCCTGTTCAGGGCAGCCCCCGCTGCAGCCAGGCCCCCATGTGAGCAGAACATGCACTTTGTGGAAGCAGAGGCGTCTGGACCCCCACCAATGGGGACAGCCCAGGCCTGCAGCAGCACCTGGGTGTTGCTAAGACCAGGGCAGGGTCTCAGGCCGCCCTCCTGGGCCAGGAGCTGCATTTAAACAAGAGCCCCTGGGGAAACCTGAAGCAGAGCCCTGACTCCAGAGACAAGCAGAGAACACAGCATCCACCCAGCATGGCCGGGAGCCTCGTCCCACAGACCAGCTCTCTAGAACCCGGCGGGGCAGCTCCTTCAGCTGGGAAGGGAGGACGATACAGATGGGGGGCCCTTGGCCATAGACAGGGATCACCCACAGACTGCAGAGGTATTCGAAGATAGGAAACCTCAGGATATTTTTCCAAGAGTGGACGGAGGGCCTTCCTAATGTCAGGTCTCATGCTAGGACCTGAAGGCGCAAGGATGAGAGCGGATCTGCAGACCCGGGGCCAGTGATGGCAGCAATGCCCTGTGAAGGCTGTGATTTTGATGTCAGCTGCAGACCCCAGGCCCACTCACAGCAGCAATGCCCGGTGAAGGCTATGATTTTGATATCAGAAGTTGAAAACAACGGTTTGGAGTGGTCACGGGCTGGGCAACAGCAGGGCTGGCATGGGAGCAGGGCTGTCATACCCAGGCCCCACTCTTCCCAGGCATGCTCCTCCCCTGCAGGAGTCCCTTCGAGAAGCACTGGAACAGGTGCTGAGACCCACCTTGTCATCATGCCCTGCGTTATGCCCAGCGTCATCATGTGCAGCGTTGTGCCCAGCTCCGTCGTGCCCAGATCCACACTGTTGTCATGCCCAGCATCGTCATGCCCAGTGGTGTCATACCTAGATCCACCCTGTCATTGTGCCCAGCATCACTGTGCTCAGCATTATCATGCCCATTCATTGTGCCCAGATCCACCCCATCATCGTGTCCCGTTTTCATGCCCCAACATCGTGCCCAGAGCCATCATGCCCAGATGCAGCCTGTCATGCCCAGTGCCATCATGCCCAGCGTCGTCGTGCCCAGATCTACCATCATTATGCCCAAATCCACCCCATCGTTGTGCCCATCATCATGCCCTCCATTGTCATGCCCAGTGTTGTTGTGCCCTGATCCACCCCATCATCATGCCCATCACCGTGCCCTCCATTGTCATGCCCAGTGTCGTGCCCAGATCCACCCTATCATCATGCCCAGTGTCGTTGTGCCCAGATCCACCCCATCATCGTGCTCATCATCGTGCCCCCCATCGTCAGGTCCAGCATTACTGTGCCCAGCATCATCATGCCCCCACCATTGTGCCCAGCGTCATCGTGCCCAGATTCACCCCATCGTCATGCCCATCATCGTGCCCAGTGTCATCATGCCCAGTGTCATCGCGCCCAGTGTCGTCGTGCACAGCATCATTGTGCCCAGCATCATTGTGCCCAGGGGAAGTTGAGTTGCAGCCCCCAGTTTGCCCAGGACTGCAGTGGTTCCCAGGACGCTAGAAACCGGGAAGTCTTGGCCCCCAAGCTCCCGCAGACGTCACTGTTTTTCTCCAGGTGAGTCCTTGCAGCATAATGCCATGGAAGCCACAGATGTCGGTGACTGGATATCAGGGAACTGCCACTGTGCCCCCACTGCAATGAGCTAGAAAGTTATCCACTAGCACCCAGCTAGCAAGCCCACAGACAGAAAAGCCAGTGGGCCAGGGGAGCTGGCAAGGCTGTGTCCCACTGAAAGTGAGACTCCAGGGCGAGTGTGTGGAGGGTGGTGGTGGCTGAGGTCCTGGTTCCCAGCACATCTGAGCCCCCTGGGGCCCGAGCACTGCTTACCACACAGACAGAGCGCCCAGGGTGTCCTAGGTCTCTGGGAGGAGACCCATTCCAGGTTACATATAAAAAGTCCTAAGTTTATTCCCATAAATACCACATCATATGTAAACATATTCCATTCTCTCTTTGACCTAATGTCCTTGAGAATAAACATTATCCAGAACAGAGCATTTACAACTGACAGAAACAGCCACGATTATCAGAAAGAATGTCAGCTGGTTATTGCAGAGCCCGGAAGTCATGCTTATTCCCTAGTGAGTTCCCATGAACAAAAGCACCAGGGCCCAGACATTCTTCTGTGCAAACGGAAAATGGTAACAGCAATCACCAGGCCACCGGGGCACGGGGCAACTGCTGCATCCAAGACATTGTGCGTCTATACTTCCTTTTAACCCTCCTGGGAGTCCTGGGAGGTAGAACCCCGCCCCCCCGGCCCCCATTTTACAGGTACAGAAAAAGGGGACTTGGAAAGACAAAGCTGATTCCAGAAGCTGACATGACTGACAGGTGGTGGAGCCACGATACAGACAGGCCCAGTGTGCCCAGAACTGTCTGGCTCCACGTCTGCGGTCTCTGCCCTGCTCAGCCGAAGCGGGGACCACATTGTGCCTGACAATATTCCTCCCTCCCAGCAAACCACGTCAATCTAGAGATGGGGCTTCTGCTCCAGTTCTGTCCAAGCCATGTGGCCATGGGCAGGGTGGTTGCCTATTCTCTGCATCTCAGGATCCAACGTAAGTGTGAAGGTGAGATTTCCAGATCCATTACCCTGTGATCCCATCTTTACAAAGGATGAGGTGTGCTTCCTTTTGGAGATATCAAAAGCTGCCATGACTGGCTGTGACCGTTGGAAAAAGTAAATACAATGTTATGACAATCCCTGCTTGACAACTCAGATAATAGAGATGTTAAATAACTTTGCAAAGTCTGCCAGGTGTGGCGGCTCATGCCTGTAATCCCAGCACTTTGGGAGGCCAAGGGGGGGGGGTGGATTTCTTGAGGTCAGAAGTTCAAGACCAGCCTGACCAATGTGGTGAAACGCCATCTCCACTAAAAATACAAAAATTAGCCAGGCGTGGTGGTGGGCCCCTGTAATCCCAACTATTCAGGAGGCTGAGGCAGGAGAATCACTTGAACCCGGGAGGCAGAGGAGGTTGTAGTGAGCCAAGATTATGCCACTGTACTCCAGCCTGGGCAGCAGAGCGAGAGCGAGACTCTGTCTCAAAAAAAAAAAAAAAACTTTGCAAAGTCATGGGTCCAAGCTGAGGCACAGCGTAGACCCTTGAGTGCTAAATGCCACTGCCCTAAGCTGACTCCCTGGGATGCCAAACACCACATCCATTTATGGACTCCTAGCCCTCCCCATCTCCAGATATCAGAAACCTTGAATTACCAGTAGCCTCCCGAGTGCCTTCCCCAACCCCCACCCTGGGCTGGGTCCATGGCCCCACACCCACCACAAGGCAGCCAAGAACGCTGTCTCAGCAGTTGCTCTCCTGCACATCCTGCCTCAGGCTCACCCTCCATCTGTGCCCGCCCGTCAGCAGGGACCTGAGGCCTGCTTGAGCATGGAAGCCTGGCCCACACCTGAACATCAGTGGGGACATGCCTCGGAGCCTGAAAAAGCCTGCTGCCACTTCTAAGTGGGAGAAGGAAGGAAGAAAAGAGGGAGGGAGAAGGGAATTCCTCAGAGGTTTTAATAGAGAATCCTTGCAGCCTTGGATCAGCAAGTCATTGTGTTTGTGGATCCTTTTATTACGATTCTTTGAAAGGTAGAAATGAAAAGAGTCTATCAGACTTTAACCCCATATCTCTGGGGTAGTCAATGTACATTTCATGACCCTCTGTAAATCTATCAATCTAATACTTAGGAATAACTACTATGTTGGGGACTTTGAACCACTTACTCGCCAGCTGGCAGAGTGTGATCCACAAATCCCTACCCTTGAGGAATGTATAATCTAATTAGGAAGACAAGACACGCACGCGTGGGTGACCTTAGGAGGATGGCTTTCTACCACAGTCCCCCCAAAGCAGCTTCCATTTTGACAAGTCCCCACGAACACAAGTGTCTTTGTAGGAGTCTGGAAGTCCAGTGGAGAAGTTCCAGCACACTGTTAGAGAAAAAAATCCAACAGATGCACTGATGAGGGTAAGAACAGTTTCATTTTACCCATGTGACCCTTTCCCCAGGAAACATAACTCAGCGCCCAGGGAGACCCCCTTGGCCCATGATTTCTCCCACTGGAGTAAGTGAAAGTGTAGTCAGTGAGCTTCCAGCTTCCCCAGACATCCAGGATGCTGCCCAAAAAGGCCTGCTTCTTTCTTGTCTCACCTACAATACCGAGGTGACTGACATGGAGGAGAAGTTGGGAGAGACTGGGAGCTGGGAAGAAAGGCTATGGACCTTAATAATTGCTCTGCAGATTTTATTAGGAAGCCCCCCAACAAGCCACTTGAGACGCCTTTCCTGTGAACCATCCCAACTGGTCCACGGGCACCCAAATGCTCACGTGCTTCATCCATCCCTCCGCCAGCTCCCCAAAGGCACCCCCACAGATGGCAAGTGCAAGCATCTCACACAGACAGATAGCTTGACTGTGTGGGATGGGGAGAAGGCACAAGAACTTGAGCATTTCAGAGCACTGCCCTAGGGGAAACTAATGAGAGGCTCATAGCACCTAGACTGGCTTTGTGGGATCAAGAAAAGGCATATACTCTTAAAAAGTTCACCCCTCTCCAAGAGAAGCAAAAGGTGTGGAGCAGGTGCCTCCATAGAAATGGACTGAGAGAGCCTCAGAATCCCTAGCCAGGCTGTTTAGTAAAGAAATTTCTCTCCCAAGAAAAGTCATAAAAACTAGAGGAGGTGACTGCTTTTGCAAATGAAAAAACAGCAATGCAAGACTTCAAGGAATATAAAATATCAAGGAAACATGACACTACCAAAGGAACACAATAATACTCTAGTAAACCAATCCCAAAGAAACGGAGATCTACAAATTGCCTAACAAAGAACTAAAAATAATCACTGTAAGGAAGCTCGGTGAGATACAACAGAACACAGACACACAACTCAACAAAATTAGAAAAACAATACATTAAAAATGAGGAATTCAATGAAGAGATAGAGATTTTTTTTTTTTTTTTTTTTTTTTGAGACGGAGTCTCGCTCTGCTGCCCAGGCTGGAGTGCAGTGGCCGGATCTCAGCTCACTGCAAGCTCCGCCTCCCGGGTTCACGCCATTCTCCTGCCTCAGCCTCCCAAGTAGCTGGGACTACAGGCACCAGCCACCTCGCCCGGCTAGTTTTTTGTATTTTTTAGTAGAGACGGGGTTTCACCGTGTTAGCCAGGATGGTCTCGATCTCCTGACCTCGTGATCCGCCCGTCTCGGCCTCCCAAAGTGCCGGGATTACAGGCTTGAGCCACCGCACCCGGCCAAGATAGAGATTATTTTTTAAAAAAAGAACCAAACGAACCTCTAAAGCTAAAGAACAGAATGAATAAAATTTAAAATGCAGTAGAGAGCATCAACAGCAGAACGGATCAAACAAAAGAAAAGAAAGAACATGTGAGCTTGATGACAGGTCATTTAAAAATATCCAATCAGAGAGGAAAAAAGAAAAAAGGCATTAAAAGAAATTAAGAAAGCCTACGAGATCTAAAGGATACCATCAAGAAAGCTAACATTCACATTATGGAAGTTGCATTAGGAGAATATAGAGAGAAGGTGATAGAAAGCTTATTTAAAGAATTAATGCCTAAAAAACTTTCCAAACTTGGGAGTGATGTGGACATCAAGGTACATGAAATTTAAAGTCTCCAAATAGGTTCAACCCACAGAAAACTTCACCAAGATACATTATAATCAAACTACCATAAATCAAAGACAAGAAGAGAATTTTGAAAGCAGAAAGAGAAAAGAAACTCATAACATCCAAGAGAACCCTTACAAGGCTATCAGCAGACTTCTCAGCAGAAAACTTGCAGACCAGGAGAAAGTGGGATCATATATTCAAAGTACTGAAAGAAAAAAACTGGCAATGAGATTATGTACTCAGCAAAGCCATCCTTCAAAAATAAAGGAAACATGAAGAGTCTCCCAGATACACAAAAGCTAAAGAAGTTCCCCACCCCTAGACTTCCCTTACAAGAAAGGTAAAGGAAAGTTCTTCAAGCTGAAACAAAAGGATGCTCATTAGTAACATGAAAACATTTAAAAGTGTAGAGATAACTGATAAAACTATATACTTGTCTTAGTCTGTTTTCTGTTGCCATTACCGAATATCTGTGACTGGGTAATTTATAAAGAAAAGAAATTATTTTTACGGTTCCAGAGGCTGGGAAATCCAAGGTCAAGAGGCCACATCGGATGAGGACTCTCCGCAGAGTCTTGACATAGCACAGGGCATCACACAGTAAGGCGGCTCATGAGAGAGGCCACCTGGCTTTTACAATAGTCCCACTCTCATGATAACTAACCCACTCCTGTAATAACCCATTCATCTATTAACTCATAAATGGAGCAGTCATTCATAATGTCAGGGAACTCATGATCCAATCACCTCCTAAAGGTCCGATCTCTCAATACTATATTAAAGTCAAGTTTCAATGTGAGTTTTAGAGGGGACAAACATTCAAATGATAACAATAGTCAAATTCAGAATACTCTGATGGTGTAATGGTTATGTGTAAATCATATATAACTCTCGTATAAAGGTTAAAAGACAAAGATATTAAAAATAACCATAGCCACAATAATTTGTGTTGTTGTTTGTTTTTAGAGACAGGGTTTCACTCTCTCACTGCAGCCTCCAGATCCTGGGCTCAAACAATCCTCCTGCCTCAGCTGTGATTACAGGCACGTGCCACCACACCCTGCTAATATATTTTATTTATTTATCTTTTTTTGAGATGGAGTATCACTTTGTCGCCCAGGTTGGAGTACAGTGGTGTAATCTCAGTTCACTGCAAGCCCTACCTTCCGGGTTCAAGTGATTCTCCTGCCTCAGCCTTCTGAGTAGCTGGGACTACAGGTGCACATCACCACACCTGGCTAATTTTTGTATTTTTAGTAAAGATGAGGTTTCACCATGCTGGCCAGGGTGGTCTTCAACTCCTGACCTCGTGATCTGCCTGCCTTGGCCTCCCAAAGTGCCAGGATTACAGGTGTGAGCCACTGTACCTGGTCCAATAATTTGTTAATAAATGTACAATAAAAAAGATGTAAATTGTGATATCAAAAGCATAAAATGGGGGGGTGGGTGTAAAAGTGTAGAGTTTTCTGTGTGATCAAAGTTATCAGTTTAGCATAGACTGTTATAACTATAAAATGTTTTATATAAGCCTTGTGGTAACCACACATAAAAAATCTAGTATATACACAAAAGAAAGAAAAAGGAATCAAAGCATACTACTAAAGAAAAGTATCAAACAACAAAGGAAAACAGCAAGACAGGAAGAAAGGAACAAAGGATCTACCAAGTGACCAGAAAACAATTAACAAAATGGCAATGGCAAATCCTTAGCTATCAATAATTACTTTAAATGTAAATAGATTAAATTATCCAATAAAAAGACATAGAGTAGCTTAATAAAAAATAAAAATGAAAAGAAGACCCAACGATATACACTGCCTACAAAAGACACTTCAGCTTTAAGGTCACACATAGACTAAAAACGAAGGGATGGAAAAAGATATTCCACACAAATTGAAACCAAAACAGGAGTAGCTATATTTATTTTATATCAGACAAAATAGACTATGTCAAAAACTGTAGCCAAGAGTAAAAAAAGGCTTTTATATAATGATACAGAGTGAATTCATCAAGAAAACATAATCATTACAAATATATACACATTCAACACTGGAGCACCTAAATATGTAAAGCAAATATTAACAGATCTGAAGGGAAAATAGACAGCAAACACTAATACTAGGGGACATCAATACCTCACTTTCAACAATGGAAAGATCACCCAGACAGAAAATCAATAAGAAAACACTGTACATAAACTACACTTTAGACCGAACGGAGCTAACAGACATACAGAGAACACTCCATCCAACAGCCGCAGAAAACACATTCCTCTCCAGTGGACACGGAACATTCTTCGAGATACATCATACGTTAGGCCACAAAACAAGTCTCTACAAATTCAAGGAGACTGAAATCATATCAAGCATCTCTTCTAACCACAACAGTATAAAACTAGGAATCAGCAAGAGAAGGAAAACTGGAAAATTCACAAATACGAGAAAATTAAACAAGACATTCCTGAACAATCAATGAGTCAAAAAAGGAATCAAAAAATATCTTGAAACAAATGAAAATGAAAACACAACATACAAAAACTTATGGGATGCAGCAAAAAGATATTCTAAGAGGAAAGTTTATAACAATAAATACCTACATGAAAGGAAAAGAAAGATTACAAATAAACAATCTAACTTTACATCATAAGGGACTAGAAACAAACAAACAAACGAAGCTCAAAGTTAGAAGTAAGGAAATAACAAAGATCCGAGGAGAAATAATCAAATAGAGACTAGAAGAGCGACAGCAAAGCGACAAAACTGAGTTGCTTTTTGAAAAGGAAAAAAAAAAACTGACAAAACCTTAGCTAGACTAAGAAAAAAGAGATAACTCAAAATCCGAAATGCAATGGAGAAATGACAACTGACACCACAGAAATAAGAAGGGTCGTAAGAGACTAATATGAGTAATTATACACCAAAAGTTTGAATAATCTACAAGAAATGGACAAATTCCTAGAGACACACAACCCACCAAGACTGAACAATGAAAAAAATAATAAATTTGAACAGACCAGTATCGAGACTGATTCCGTAGTCAAAAATCTCCAATCGAAGAAAAGTCCAGGACCTGGTATCCTCATGCCAAACTTTACCAAAAATTGAAATAAGAATTAATACCAATCCTTCCAAAATCTTACAAAAAACTGAAGAGGAGAGAACACGTCTGAACTAGCTTTACAAAGCTAGCATTACCCTGATACCAAAGCCAGAAAAGGACAGTAGAAGAAAAAAATTACAGGCCAATATCCCTGATGAACATAGATGCAAAAATCCTCAACACAATACTAGCAAACTAAATTTCACAGCACATTAAAAGGATTATACATGGCCAGGCACAGTGGCTCATGCCTGTAATCCCAGCATTTTGGGAGGTCAAGGCAGGTGGATCACCTAAAGTCAGGAGTTCAAGACCAGCCTGGCCAACATGGTGAAACCTCATTTCTACTAAAAGTACAAAAATTAGCTGGGCATGGTA
>NW_012118821.1:10093559-10095096 GCF_000951035.1 Colobus angolensis palliatus
TAAACCCGGGAGGCGGAGCTTGCAGTGAGCTGAGATCCGGCCACTGTGCTCCAGCCTGGGCGACAGAGCGAGACTCCATCTCAAAAAAAAAAAAAAAAAAAAGGCCATATATGAGAAGTCCACAGCTAACATCATACTCACTGGTGAAAAGCTGAAAGCTTTACTCTAAAATCAGAAACAAGACAAGGATGCCCATTCTCACCTCTTGTATTCAATATAGGGCTGGAAGTCCTAGCCAGAACAATTAAGCAAGAAAGAGAAAAGGAAAGGGGAAAGGAAAGAAAAGGAAAGGGAGAAAGAGAGAGAAAGAAAGGAAGAGAAAGGGAGAGGGAGGGAAGGAGGGAGGGAGGGATCCAAATTGGAACGGGAGAGAGAAAGCTGGCTTTGTTTGCAGATGGCATAATCTTATATAAATAAAACCCTAAAGACTCCACTAAAAACTGGTTAGCACTAACAAACAAATTCAGTAAAGTTGCAGGATACAAAATCAACACACGAACATCAGCAGCACTTCTATACACTAACAACAAGCTACCTGAAGAAATTTAAGGAAACAGTCTCCCTGACTCTAGCACCAAACAGAATGACATATTTAGGAATAAATTTAACCGAGGAAGAGTTGTGTACCTGTACACTGAGAACGATGAAACATTGAAGACACAAATAAATGGAAAAAATATCTCATGTGCATGGATCAAAAGAATTAATATTTCAAAATGTCCACACTACCCAAAGCAATCTACAGATTCAGTGCAATCCCTATCAAAATTCCAAAGGCACTTTTCACAGAAATGGAAAAAAAATCCTAAAATTCACGTGAATCCATAAAAGGTCACGTATCGCCAAAGCTGTCTTCAGCAAGAAAAACAAAGCTGAAGGCATCACACTTCCTGATTTTCAGTTACATTATGGATAGATGGTGATCAAAGCAGTATACTCGCTCAAACGAGCACTGGCATAAGAACAGACACACAGACCATGGAGCAGAATAGAAAGCACAGAAATAAGCCCATGCGTGCATATATAGTCAACTAACCTTCAACAAAGGCACAAAGAATACACAATGCTATTGGGAAAACTGAATAGTCACATGCGAAAAAAAACAAAACTGAATCCTTGTCTTATACCATACATAAAAATCAGCTCGAAATAGGAGACTTAAATGTAATACCTGAAATCACAGAACTCCTAAAAGAAAATGTAAGGGAAAAGTTCCTTGACATTGGTCTTGGCAATGATTTTTTTTTATATGACCCCAAAAGCACAGGCAACAAAAGCAAAAATAAATAAGTGGGACTAACCTATCCAACTAACAAGTTTCTGCACAGCAAAGAAAGCAACCAACAAAACAGAAAGGTGCCTATAGAACGGGAGACAGTATTTGCAAACCATGTATCTGATAAGAGGTTAACATCTAAAATATATGAGGAATTCATACAACTCAATAGCCAAAAAACAAATAACCCAATTTAAAAATGGGCAAATAATCTGAATACACTTTTTTTTTTTTTTTGAGACGGAGTCTCGCTCTGTCGCC
>NW_012118821.1:10096466-10102343 GCF_000951035.1 Colobus angolensis palliatus
CAAGACTCTGTCTCAAAAAAAAAAAAAAAACAAAAAGAAAAGAAAAAGAAAAAACATTTAAAAAAATTTAAAGTACTAACAAGGAGTATATAAAGATAATAGCCACCATGTGTTTAACCCCTGCCATGTACTGTGCAGCTACTTTACACATGATACATTTCCTTTCCATGTATGATCTGGCTCCCATGAGCCTCGGCACAGTCCCACAAGGCAGGCAGATCATCCGACTTTAGGAGGAGACAGATGCACAGTGATGAGGGTCCTATCTGTGTACTCTGCCACACAGTGTCTTCATCATGACACTGATCCACTTAGCGCTCACAAATGATCTGGAAGCTGTTATTCCCATCTCACAGATGAGGCTTAGAGAGGCCAGGAGCCTCTGCTGAGTTCCGGGACACACTTTCTCTCCTGGGGCCGCACAGGTCAGCACACGAAGCACTGCTGAAGGAGCATTCTCCCCTCCTTGCTCCCAAGCCAAGCCCCGTGCCGTCTGCCTCCCTGGGACCCAGAAGGCAGGGCCTATCCTCTCTGGAACCACCACCCCCACCTCCCCAGCCGGCTCTAGCAGAAGTGGTGCCTCCATCCTCAGAGCTCTGAGGGCCGGCCCAGGGCTGCAGGTACCTTTTTCTCCCGTGGGGCCGACTCTTCCAGGCCGTCCTGGGGCGCCTTTGTCTCCCTTCTCTCCTGTATCCCCTGTGGAAGAAGTCACATCCATTTAGCAGCTTGTCTGGCCAGTACAGCGTCCCAGAGTGATTTGTGGAGGAAGAACAGTTAGAAGGGCTCTCCCTGGATCCCTGCAGGCGCCCAGGCCCCTTCTCCCCACACCCTCCCACCCTGCCTGCAGCCCAGCCCCTACGCTGGGTGCCCCTGATTCTGTTTTTAGGGCTATTTCTCTCCCTGCCCTACCTTCTCCCTTAGAAAGGGCGTGTTTCTCTCGCCAGTTCCCCCTCTTGGTGGGCTCCCAGTCTGTCCCTGGGCACACAGTGCCCCATCTAAATGCCAGCTCTCCCCCACCCTAACACCAATGAGAAGGGCGGCAGCGTCTCCAGGTGATCCCCACGGGAAGCAACAGCCCAACCTCTCCCTGCGCTTCGTCTGCTTGGTACTCGGGGAGGATGACCTCGGGCACTATGTCAGCACCCCCCTGGCCCTGTCAGGGTGAGTCCCCCAGGCACAGGCTCCTGCTCAGCCAGGGCCTCCTCCGTGGGGGCTGCCTGTGACCAGGTGGGCACGTCCACCTGTTTCCGGGGCTCAGCAGGTGCGGGAGACAGAGGGTGAATCACGGGTGGAGACACCCTACACGGCACAGTTCAGAGACGCGCGCAGTGAGGCCGGGGCCTCAGGAAGGCCTGTGGGCACCAACCCCTCCGCTCCAGTCTGCTCCCCGCATTCTAATCCACACCAAAACCACTGTCCTGAAACACATGGAATTCCATTATGTCTCTGGATTTAGCATCAATGACGCCCAGTACTTGAGCGCCTCCTCAGTGTAGTCTCTACCTCGGATCCTGGTCATTCCCTACTCTGTGCCCTCTGCCCAGCCTGCCTGGTCAGCCGGCTCCGTCCAGGGTCCGCCTTCTCACCTGGTTCTCCGGGAGGTTCTTCTGGATTCTCTCCACAGGACCACTCTGATCTGCTGGCTGGGACTCGGCTCTGTAGTCATTTTTATAAGGCCGCGTTTCTCACCTGTTGCACTATCCCTCCTCTGAATGGCTGCAGAGAGGGAGTGTGTGCACATGTGTGCATGTGTGTGTGTACACATGTGCGTGTGTGCATCTGTGTGCACATGTGTGTGTGCACATCTGCGTGTGTGCATCTGTGTGCGTGTGTGTGTGCATGTGCATAGGTGTGTGTGTGGGTGCATGTGTGTGTGTGCATGTGTGTGAGCGTAGGTGTGCGTGTGTGTGTGTGTGCATGTGCATGGGTGTGCATGTGTGTGCACTGACATGCTACAAGTTCACCTTCCCTCTCTGCACAATTGTGCCAGCGTTCACATAAACTTTGCTTCTCTATAACTGTCCATTTGCACCTTGTCTTGGAGAGAGGCTCAGCTGAGATTACAGATCCCTCCACAAAATCCCCAAAGCCCATCATCTGGCCTCACGGAGGGGACATTCCATTTAAATCCAAGTAACAAAGAGAAAAGTACAGCGACGGCGGCTGGCACATCCCCACATCACCCCCGTGCCCCAGCCCCAGTCCCTCAGGGCCACCTGCTGAAAAGCCTGTGGGCTGCCCCTGGGCTGACCCATGGTGGACACTCACACACTGCCCTGAGGCTCCAAGTAGTTCTCAAGTCTGCTTTCCTAGCTTGTAAGAAGAAAAGAGAAGTGTTGACAGTTTAGCAAGAAATATCCACTAACAAGATAAACTCAGCATTAAGAATCCCCAGAGGTTTCAGGGGCGCCAGCATCGTGCAGAAGAAAGAACAGAGGAGACGGAAAGGTGGAGCAGCCGGATGCTGACTGTGCAATCGGTGAACTGAGGTCCTCACAACATGGGAGAGGCCAGTCCGTGAACAACAGCACACTGCGGCGGAAAGAGCCAAGCAGAGATGTTGTGCGGGAGCCACTCCGCAGAAAGGCGAGTCCCCAGTGGCCAAGGACGAAGAGGCCTCGTGAAGCCAGGGGTGAGGAGGAAGCATCGTTCACAGGGCGGTACTAGTAAGAAATGCAGGTGTCGTTTGTTTGTTCTGAAGTTATGAAGTTGAGAGTTGAAGGAAAAACTTACAAATGCCAGTGGCCATCTTACAGCATTTCCGGAAAGAGAGAACAAAGCCTTCACGGCTGGGAAGATTCAGTAGCTGCAATTTCCCAGCACTAAGGAAAGCCATGAAAGAATGCTGTGAAAGGGCCTGCAGAGAACCACACAGGGAAAATCAGAGAAAAGTAACTCAGATATGTCAGAGCGACACCGCAGGACACTGAGAATAAAGAGAAAATTCTGTCAGCTACCCAGGAGGGGAAAACAGTTTTATAGGCTGCATGCCTGTGAATGAGAATCAGATTGACATAAGAATTCTCATTAGCAACATGGGACGCAAGAATAAAATGAGGCAATCGCCTCAACAAAGGAGCCATAATTTAGACAGCAAGATCCGAAAAGCCTCTCTGAGGGGTGGCTCTCAGGCTGAGCTGCTGAGCAGGGTAGCCAGGCACAGAGTAAGAAGTGTTCCGAGGACAGGGTCAGCAGGTGCACAGACGAGGGGGAAGGGCTGGAAGGGCTGACGGAAAGCCAGGCGGCTGGGCAGAGCAAGCCGCAAGCCTGGGGCAGCAGGCAGCCCAGGGACTTCATGCCTGGAGCTCATAGGGATAACTTGACCATCCATGCCATGGTCCAGGCCAACAGTGATTGTGGCCGAGAGGAGGGCAGAAGAATGTTTTCTTCATAAAGCATTTCACACCACCTGCATGACAGCAGTCTGTTCTCTCTCCCACAGGCTGAAAGCTCCGAGAAGACACAGCTCCATCTCACCCAACCCTGGGTCCCCCAGAGCACCAGGAAGAAGGCGAGTGCTCTAACAGTACTCATAGAGAATTAACACTAAGCAGGTCTGCCAGCTCTTCTCAAACTGCTTAAGAAAGCTCCTGGAGTTTGTACACGGCATTCACTTATTTGCATAATAATTTCACCATGGGTCGGACACTGTGACCACTCTACAGGTGAAGACGCAGCTGTGAGAATCAAGTGACATGTCCAAGCTGGGATGTGCCGGCACGCCAGTGTGTCTTTACCACGCCTTCCTCAGGCGTCAAAACCTCAGAGCGAGACTCACTAACCAGCATGACTACTCACCCACGTCTCTTCTCCTCCTAAAGACAAAGCAGTAAGGACAAGCTTGTCATGATAGCTTCTGACCACCCTCCACCTGCATCCATCTGCTTGTCTCTAATCTGATTTTTGAAAACTTGTTGGCCAGATGCAGTGACTCGTGCCTGTGATCCCAGCACTTTAGGAGGCCAAGGCAGGAGGATCACTTAAAGGCAGCCTAGGCAACATAGCAGGACTCTATCTCTACAAAAAAATTAGCAGGGGCCAGGCATGGTGGCTCACACCTGTAATCCCAGCACTTTGGGAGGCCAAGACGGGTGGATCACCTGAAGTCAAGAGTTCGAGACCAGCCTGGTCAACATGGTGAAACCCCGTCTTTACTAAAATTACAAAAAATTAGCAGGGTGTGTTGCTGTGCACCTGTAGTCCCAGCGACTCAGGAAGCTGAGGTGGGAGGAGCTCTTCAGCCCAGGGTTTGGAGGCTACAGTTAATTGCACCACTGCACTCCAGCCTGGGTGACAGAGCAAGATCCTGTCTCTAAAAAAGCAAAAAACCAAAAAAAACAAAATCAAGGAAAAGAAAAATAGTTCATAGTAACAACTGGAGGCAGGGAAGGACCCTGAAAAGCACCACACATTACAGTGTGTCCAACAAACTCTCGTTACTAAAGCAGGAAAGAAAGAATAGTAAGTCATTAAAAAACAGCAAGACTTTCTAAAGAAGAGGATTTAACATGAATTTTCTTCATATATCTCAGCTAATCACAAAATCCACCTAAACCCCATCTCCCAAGGGCTCTGCTTAATGGACCTGTGTCTGCAGCTGAACAGGGCCAGGCGCATTTCAGCCAGCGCTGGGCAGCAGGTACCCCAAATGCCTCATGGCTGTGCCTGCAGTGTGGGCAGCCCAAACTTGGAGTCAGAAACTGCTTTCCTTCCTGCGCAAAACCCAGCGTAAGCCCTCCCAGCCTGGCCCTCCTCAGCTCTGATGAGGATTGAACAAAATATGCCCTGGAAGACACCGTGCTGGTTGTCACGAGAAACAGTATTTTAATCTCTGGTTTGGGACCAGCAGCACTGAAGACCAGAGAGTACAGAGGCCTACCATCCATGGCAGGGCTGCCCTGGTTTCTCTGCTGTCCCCGTCGCCTCCGCCTTGCAGACTTGCCCTGTCCACGCATCTTAAGAACCAAGGCTGTTTTCAAGCACTGTTCACAATTTGGCAGGGTTGTTTGTTTTCTTGTTTTTTTTGTTTTTGTTTTTTTTTGTTGTTGTTTTTTTCCAGAGATGGGGCCTTACTATGTTGCCCTGGGTAGTCTCAAGCTCCTGGGCTCAAGTCATCCTCCCACCTCAGCTTCCCAAAGTGCCAGGATCACAGGCGTGAGACACTGCACCTGGCCAATTTGGCAGGGTTTGAAGTGTTCATTGTCCACTGGTCCCAGGGGTCACAAAGATGTATGTCCCTGCAGGTAATGACCCCAGAGCAGGATTTCTATACACCTCTCCACTCAGCGCTGTGCATTTTGTAATGTAGACCCAGTGAGCGCAATGAATTTTTCCCACATCCTTTTCATTTTCAGATGATTGACTACATAGTTCTAATGACAAGTTACTTCTCTGCCAGGAGAGGCTAACATTTCAACCGCTGGCTCACTTCCCACCATCATCACAACACGGCTCTCTCCTCGCTCAAAGAAACAAAACGTGGCTGGCATTTCCTATTTGCCTGGCTTCCCTGCAAATCATGTACAAATCTATGAACAAAAATCTTTCACCTAGATTGCATTTGGGGTCATTTCCCACCCGGCTAGGAAGGCACACGCCAGTTATTTTATGGAGAACCTAAGGTATTTCGACATATTTACAGCCAGTTGAGGAAGATCCGTGGACAGTGCTTGACTGTCGTGCCACCGGCTTCTAAGGCTGAACAAACTCGTGTGCCAGCAACTTCACATCCCTGCCAGCCACAGCAAGTGCCACGGCACCCCAGGGCCATGGGAAGTCAGAGAGGAGGAAGCCGGGACCTCAGCCTACTTGGCTAGTTCTACACAAGGGGAGACGGCACAGACTGGCCGTCAGATGTCAGAAGAGCAAACCTCCCAC
>NW_012118821.1:10103423-10108676 GCF_000951035.1 Colobus angolensis palliatus
GTACTGCACTGCACGCTGCCTCTCCTCTCTGACCTCCAGCGGCACTGCCCTGCACGCTGCCTCTCCTCTCTGACCTCCAGCTGTACTGTACTGCATGCTGTCTCTCCTGTCTGACCTCCAGCGGCACTGTACTGCATGCTGTCTCTCCTCTCTGACTTCCAGTGGCCCTGGGGTGCTACAGCATATGCTGTGGCTGGCAGGGATGAAGTCTGCTGGCACACACCATTTTCTCCATTGAGTAACCCAATTTCTGACACACTGGGCATCCTGAATCCTTCTAAACCGTTCCTCACCCCTGGTGCTCACCTCTCACTTTTAGACTTGCCGGGCACGTGCTGGACAGACACCTGATCTGCTCCCTGGTTGGGCTCACTGCCTGCACAGGGTTAGTGCTTTGTAAGTCACTGTCCCAGAGCCGGGAGCAGGGGCTGGGTCCCCGGTCACCGTGTGCCCACTCCTGGTGCCACCACTGCATCCCCACAGAACCCAAAGCTGGCATTGCCTCCCCAACCTCACGGACCAGGAGGCCAAGGCTTGGAAGGACAGGTGACCCATCACACAGCATAGCTGACCCACAGCACGCTCAGATCTGCCCCACTTCCCAGCCTGTGAAGGTTGGGGAGGGACCCTGCCCATGTGGGAAATGAGGCATATCCAGGGGACCCAGGACGTGGAGGGCTGGGAAGGGCCCTCCCAACAGCACCTGGGAAAGGCAGCATCCAGAAAGGACCCTGGAGCCCACCCCACGGCCCCCACTAGTGCGGGCTACAGACCTGGCAGGGCGCAGGGAAGAGAATGGTAGGGACTAGGGGGCACCCACCACATCGGGTAGGGACGTGGCCTCCCCAGCCTAACGTCCAGCTCTCCACAGCCATGGTTTCCAACTTACAGCTGAAGGTTCCACTCACAAACGCACACATGCGACCACAAAGTCAGGGCCAAAGCCACTTTCACCAAAACTTCTGAGAGAGCCATACACGTCCAACAGTTTAAGTTGCTTCCAACATAATTAAATATTTTCTAAAGCAAGCGCATTCATCAGAATTAAAAGCACAAAGGCCACTCGGCTTGTCTGGGCTGCAGGGCGGCCCACTTGGTTTCCAACAGCAGGGTGAACGCAGCCAGGAAAGAACCCCCATCCAGAGCCGCGTGGCCTGGCAGGGTGGCCCTGAGCTGTCCGGACCCTGTGCCCTGGAAGAGGGCTGATCTTTTCATTTTGTACAACATGGGCTGAGCAGGGCTTGTCTTTTGTGGTGACTGTTTTGATTGTGGGTTTGAATCCACTTTTCTCTAATGTTTCAATAAAAAGAGCTGCAGCCACTCCACAAGAGACGCCGAAGGCCCAAGCAGCCTGCGTGGGGATGAGGAGGAGGCAGACTTGATTCAGGGCGCAGAAGGTCAATGTGCCCCTCCACCTCCTCAGCACCCACGTGACTCCCCTCAGCTGTGGCCTGGACTCTGCCGCAGCCGGTGCAGACCCGGCCCTGCCACCCGACACTGGCACACACTCTGCTGTCCCTTCTTGGGTTCTGTAATTTTGAACAAGGGGCCCACATTTTCATTTCACACCGGGCTCCACCAGGTTTGGGGACCTGTTGCCTCTGCTTTGTAGAAGCTGGTGATTTTCTTACTTGAAGATGCTACTCGGAAGGCTTCAGATACTGCAGCCTCAGGGAATTTCTCACCCGTGCCTGACATGCAGAACTATCTCTATCTGGGAGCAGATTGCAGACAAAGCAAAAAGAAAAACAAACAAACAAACAATGTTTGTTTGTTTGTTTTTCCCCTAGCCACTAGACCAGCAGGGATTTTTTAATTTTTAAAATCAAATATTAAGAGCTCTCAGGAAGCAATGTAGAAGCACACTTGGGGAATTTACGCAAATTGCAAATTTTCTCTGAGCCTCAAATTTCCTCATGCATAAAATGGTCCAAATGAGATCATCTCATGGGGAGGATCACACGAGGCCATGTGTGCAGGGTCTGACAAAAACCCAGGTGCCTTCCAGCAAGGCCCCCCTGGAGAGGGCTGAGTTGCAAATAAATTGCTACCTTCAGAATTAGAAATTCCATGGCTGAAGACAGTTTAGACTTCATGTTGCCCAACCCTTGATTTCCAGATGGGGAAACTGAGGCCCAATGGGGTGAGCAGATTTGCCCGGGCTTTGTGCTTTTCTGTGGAACTTCCCAGTTGCATAGGAGTCTCTGAGCTGGCCCGGAGGCCACTGGCCAGCAGCCCAGAGTTCAGGGAGCGGTTACCTTTGAGGCCAGGGACGAGGATCTGCACGGAGCAGGCGTCATCACCAGCCGGCTGAGGATGTCCAGACGGCAGCAGTGACAGGAAGGCCAGGCTGATTAGAACGCCCGCCAGGGCCAGATCCCCCCTCATCCTGAGCACAGGCAGGACACCGACTCCTACACAGAGGAAGGAATAAACAGTGATGGGAACTGCAAAAGCCAGGCAGCTAGTGACAGTGAGCAGGCCTCGGAGGCAAGGCGTGCAGCCCTCCTGGCGCCTGGAAGGGCTGTCTGGGCCCCCACGCCGGGTTCTCCCCACTCACTCAAGCACCAATCATGAGCCTCCACCGAGAAGCTTCCACAGCAGCCCCAAGGTCAGGCACCAGGCACCAAGCGCACGCCAGCCCCGGTCAGTGAGCCTTGGTTGAAGGCCTATGACTCGCCCACCCCAAGGAGTTCCATCTGGTCTCCGGGACAAACAATTCCTACGCAGAGTGGAGTAGGGGGTCTCCACACGGCATGGCCAATGACAGACATGGAGCCTCTGCAGAGCTGGGCACAGTGGAGGGAGGCTGAGAAACATCTAAAGGAAACAGCCCAGGTGCCTGAGGAGCTCCAGGCTTAGCGGCTCCATTCACAGACAACAAATCCATGCCCCACATCTCCTTAGGTGACAGGACACGGGCCCTCCTCGGTGAGATCAATAAGGAGAGAGGAGCCCAGCCTCAGGAACCCAGGGTCCTGGGGAGGTGGGGGCCGAGCCCACAGGAATAGGGGTGTCATGGACTCCTAACTGTCCCAGGAGGGGCGGGTATGTGCTGCCCCCTTTGTTTCTTCATCGCGGAGGGCGTTAAAACTTGGAAAACAAGGCCGGGCATGGTGGCTCACACCTGTAATCCCAGCACTTTGGGAGGCCGAGGTGGGCAGATCACCTAAGGTCGGGAGTTCGAGACCAGCCTGGACAACATGGTGAAACCCCGTCTCTTCTAAAAATACAAAACTTAGCTGGGTGTGGTGGTGGGCACCTGTAATCCCAGCTACTTGGGAGGCTGAGGCAGGAGAACTGCTTGAACCCAGGGGGCGGAGGTTGCGGTGAGCTGAGATTGTGCCACTACACTCCAGCCTGCATGACAGCAAGACTCCATCCCAAAAATATATATATGTATATATAATAAATAAAACTCAGGAGGCCGGGCGCGGTGGCTCAAGCCTGTAATCCCAGCACTTTGGGAGGCCGAGACGGGCGGATCACGAGGTCAGGAGATCGAGACCATCCTGGCTAACACGGTGAAACCCCGTCTCTACTAAAAAAAAAAAAAAAAAAAAATACAAAAAACTAGCCAGGCGAGGTGGTGGGCGCCTGTAGTCCCAGCTACTCGGGAGGCTGAGGCAGGAGAATGGCGTGAACCCGGGAGGTGGAGCTTGCAGTGAGCTGAGATCCGGCCACTGCACTCCAGCCTGGTCGACAGAGCAAGACTCCGTCTCAAAAAGAAAATAAAAAAATAAAAAAATAAAACTCGGAAAACAAAGAGGGCAATGGAAACTACTGAACTTGAAGGAGAGGCCAGGACACAGAGGGACAGGGACAGGAGGGGAGAGAGGGACAGTCCAGAAGGCAGGATGCGGACAGCAGCCCCGGAGTACAGCAGAAAAAGAGCCACGGCGAGCTGGGCCTGGGGCTCCCGCAGAGCATCGAAGCCACAGGAGCATCTGTCCATCCCAAAGACCATGCTTCTGGATACTTCCTGGCGTCCTTTCGTTTGGTTCATCATTCGTTTAAAAACATTTCTGGATGCCGACCAAATGTCAGGCACAGTTCTAGGCACCAGGAGTAGAGCAAGAACATTTATGTTTTTATTCCTATTGGAAGAGACAGACAGACAGACCGAGACAGACAAAGGCAGGGGTAAGCGCCGTGGGGAAGAGTGAGGCAGGGTACAGTGGCCGGGACACATGCTGCTGTTCAAGACGGTTGCCAGGGAAGCCTCGCTGACAGGTGGATGAGAGTGGCTCAGAGAAAGCCCCGAGGCAGTGCGTGCCAGACGATGCGGGGAGAGGTGAGCTGGCCTGGTGGGCACAGAGGAAGCAAAGGCCAGAGAGCAGGAGACAGTAGCCGGCGCCTGGCAGCTTTGGGGGTTGCTCTGTATGAGACAGAGGGTCTGGATCAGGGAGCGGCTTTATAAAAGGGTCACCCTGCTCTTGAGACTGGACTTAGAGGAACAGCAACCGCAGACAGGAGGCCAAGCCAAGGTGACCACAACAGCACAGTGGGCAAGGACAGCAGCTGGACCCCATGTGTGGGTGGAGGTGATGACAAAGGTCTGGGATGCAGTCTGGAAGCAAAGCTGACAGGTTTTGCTGATCAGTGATGTGGGAAACGACAGACAGAAGTCAAAGATGAAAGCTTTTGCTCTGAGCAGCCAGGTGAGCAGTGCAGCCAGCTGCTGAGAAACAGAACTGAGGAGGAGAGGCTAAGTCAGGGGCTCGGGTTCGACTTTCTGAGTCTCAGACACCTATAGACTCCTATGTGACCCAGCGGGTGAGCAATGGTTCGGTTTGCAAGGCTTGGGGGTCAGGGCACCTTGCATTTTCTCTCCCTCAATTCCAGGCCAGCTGGCCCTCTCAGGCCCAAAACGAAGGTCACCTTAGCTGCCAGAGAAAGGCCATCTGTGGTGGGGGGATTTCCACATCAGCAGCCCCGTGACAGCCCTGCTACAAAAGCCAGGGGAAGGTGGTCCAGACAGATCCCAAAAGCCAGGGCCCCATGGAGTCTACAGAGACCCCACCTCTGGCTGGGGAAAGCCCACCTTTACCACCTGAAGTCCTGCTGCACGAGGAGTCCTCCCAGAAATGTGTGGAGGTCAAGATGCCCAAGACAGCCCTGCAGCTTGAAGGGAAGTCATTTGAAATCCTTCTCCCAAATCTGAAAAAAAACCCCTCTAATGATAACAGACAAGAAGATGACGTGAGGCCAGGCGCGGTGGCTCAAGCCTGTAATCCCAGCACTTTGGGAGGC
>NW_012118821.1:10110713-10127866 GCF_000951035.1 Colobus angolensis palliatus
GGGTTTCACCGTGTTAGCCAGGATGGTCTCGATCTCCTGACCTCATGATCCACCTGCCTCGGCCTCCCAAAGTGCTGGGATTACAGGCATGAGCCACTGCGCCCAGCTGCTTTTGAGTTTTAAAAGATATCACAGCACAGTATCCACAGCATTCAATGTCTTTTTACTCAACTTTATGTAGCTGTAGCTTATGGATTATCTAATCTTATCAAGGCAGACTGCATGCCACTGATGGGTGCTGGGAGAGGAAGGGCACAGCTGGTGGCATGGAGCTTACCCTCATGACTGTGGAGCAGCCAGCGCTTGCCTCCCTGGGCCATGGAGGGGCCATGGCACTGTCCAGAGACCTCCCGTGACTTGGCATCCTGAGTGCGGTGGGTGAGGGACAGCTACAAATCCGCTGAACCACTTACCAGCACCTTGGCCACACCACATGTCCTTTGCAAGCCCCTGCCCTTCTCTTAATGTGGAGATTGGCTATTTGAAGGGATAGCAGAGGTGATTAATGTGCGTGGCACCGTGACCCAGTGCGGCACACAGCGAATGCTCAGCGAACGGCAGCTCCTGATCCTGCTGTGATCACACGCGTGGGCTCCCAGTCCAGGGAAAGCGCTGGAAGCCAGGGTTCCTCATCTGAGAACACCTGTGCCCTGCCCAATGCCTCTGCATTAGTCAGTTCTCCCACGGAATGGGCACAGGGAAACCTGCTTCCATTCAGTGCCATCCTGCAGTGTGGGTCATCGTGCACCAAATGAGGACCTGGCTTCTTCCTGCAGAGCCCCTTGCAGAAATGACTTTGTAAAGGACAGGGGTGCAGAATGTCCACTGGGTTGGAGGAAAATAACTCCCATACACTGCACAGAGATCAGCACTATCAGGCCCTCGTCACAGATGAGGAAGCCAAAGAAAAGAAAAATTAAGAACCCCTCCCAGCATTGCGTAATTAGTGTGTGGTGAGGGTGGGACTGATCCAGGGCTTCCCAGCACTGTTGGCTGCTTTCCTCTTTCTGCCCGACGACCCTTTCCCCATGCCTCAAAGGAAGGGCCCACCTTCCTCCTTCAGTCATGACATAAGGGATTTTTTAAAATAGGTTTTTGATGGAGAGAACAAGAAGTCAATATACATTGTATACCAAATGTGGACACATATCTGATTTAATTCCCAAAACAACCTTGTACATTATTACGGTTCCTGACGATAAAGACAAGGCAATATGGAGTTGAACAATTGGCCCCAACTCCACCACCAGGCCTCCAGCCTCCTCTCCACACCCCCCACCCACAGCCCGCCTCCAGCCTCCTCTCCACACCCCGCACCCGCTGCTCCCCTGTAGAGACCCACACCCTGCTCCCCTGTGCTCACGTGGATAGTAGAACAATAAGGACAACTGAAAAGCGGAAACCCAGGACCCCACCAGCAGACTTGACTCCTCCCACCAGCAGACTTGACTCCTCCCACCAGCAGACTTGACTCCTCCCACCAGCAGACTTGACTCCTCCCACCTTCCTTGCTCCCTGCAGGCTTGGGTCCACGCGCAAGTGATCTGTGCAAGCTACAGCTTCGTAAAGGTCTCGGAGCACGCAGAAGCCTGCAGTTGAGCAGGCACCAAACCCAGTGAACAAATGAATGAGTGAATAAAGGAACAAACAACAGAACAAAAGATCACAAATAGAGCCTTCTGCTCTTCTCCTTGTGGTGTTTCCATGTTTCCGAATCTTTATTATATCTAATGTCTACGCAGTATTTCCAGGGCAGGCAGTCTGCAGATGGGGGTTACTGCCCTGCTGTCATTGTCCTGAAATTCTAATAATGTTGAAATAGGCCAAGTGCAGTGGCTCACGCTTGTAATCCCAGCACTTTGGGAGGCCAAGGCGGGTGGATCACCTGAGGTCAGGAGTTGGAGACCACCCTGGCCAACATGATAAAACCCTATCTCTACTAAAACTACAAAAATTAGCTAGGTGTGGTGGCGGGTGCCTGGAATTCCAGCTACTCGGGAAACTGAGGCAGGAGAATCGCTTGAACCCGGGAGGTGGAGGTTGTGGTGAGCGGAGATCATACCACTGCCCTCTAGCCTGAGTGAGAGAGTAAGACTCAGTCTCAAAAAAAAAATGAAATAAATAAAATAAAATAAAAATAAAATGTCAAAACAAGGGGCACCACAAGGTTTGTAGCCATACACGCTGGTCCACTGGGCTCATAACCATAGTCTCCCCGGCTGCTGCCTGGGCAGCAGTATTTTGGCTCCTCGTGGTATGTGGCTTCCAAAAGCAATGGTAAACTCTTGCTCCCCACCCACTCAGTGCGCAAGTCAAACCCTACTTCTCAGTGTTTGTTGGATGCAAACTGGGTTTAGATTTTTTTTTTTTTTTAATGTCTCAGGAATCAAAGGCTGCCATGGGAATTTCCTCTCTAGTTAGAAATGATTCTGTTCAGGTGTAAACAGGCGTTCAGCAAGGCTTTTACTGCCCTCACTCCGCATAGGTTCCAAGAGTGGCTTCAACAAAGATCAGGCTCCAGCTCCCAAGAAAAGGGGTGAGTAGTGAGCGGAGAAATCCAGAGCAGCCCAGATGGGATTTCTCGTGCCTTCACTCACACTCACTCGCTGATCCCGGAGCAGCCCAGGCCAGGATTTCTCGTGCCTTCACTCCATTCTTTCACTCACCCCGGAGCAGCCCAGGTGGGACTTCTCATGCCTTCACTCACTCCACTCATTCACTGACCCCCGGAGCAGCCCAGGCCGGGATTTCTCGTGCCTTCCCTCACTCCACTCATTCACTGACCCCGCTGCCCATTCACAGAGTTTCTGCCCACTTTCCTGCGACAGGCCCCATCTAGGCCTATGGGCACAGAGGCCCTGCATCAGGGTGCTCTCAGACGCACAGCAGGAACCACGGCAGGTAGGCACAGGGTGAGGGCACGCAGGCCCCCGAAGGAGTCTCTGCTTCCCAGAGGTCTCACCCTCTGACTGCCTTCTTAGAAGAGGAATTCCATTTTGTAAACGGAGAAGCCCCAGGGCCTCTTTAAGAACAACATCCTTATCTCCCAGCCAGGGCCCAAGACGCTTAGGGCCTTCCCATCAATGGAAGGGGCAGACTTGAACAGCAGGGGGAGGGGGTTAAACGTGGAATCCTGAGAAGAAGTACATGTTAAAAATGAAATGAACAATGGGGCCAGGCCCTGTGGCTCATACCTATAATCCTAGCACTTTGGGAGGCCAAGGCAGGCGGATCACCTGAGGTTAGGAGTTCGAGACCAGCCTGGCCAACACGGTGAAACCACCTCTCCACTAAAAAACACAAAAATTAGCTGGGCACCATGATGCACACCTGTAATCCCAGCTACTCAGGAGGCTGAGGCAGGAGAATCACTCGAACCTGGGAGGCAGAGGTTGCAGTGAGCCGAGATCGTGCCATTGCACTCCAGCCTAGGCGACAGAGCCAGACTCCATCTCAAAAAAAAAAAAAAAAAGAATGAAATAGACAATGGGAAAAAATCATGGCTTCAGTTGCCAAACATGCTATTCTACATTTTCGTTAAGCAACTTCAGCAATGCCCAGCAACTTACAGGCACCACAAAACGCCTCCTGAGAACCACATCCCTGAAGCACGAGGAGGCCCGTCTCACTGGCGACTGCCTCAGCCCCGCCGTGGCGTTTCCCTACCTACAGTGACAGGGCACCTTCTGGGGCAGCTTGGATTCTGCGTGGATTCCACCCCACAACAGCACAGGGTCCTCTTAGTTTCTTACCAAGGGCAAAGAGTAAGAAGGGATCTCTCCCCTCTTACGTTCCCCCAGCAGTCAGCACATTATCGGTGTGCTCTCTTCTGTGGCGTATGGATTTTTCAAAATTGAAAATACAATCAAATAGCTGTGAAAGACTGGGGCAGCGCTCTGCCTACCGCAGGCAAAGTGTTTCCCATCAAACCAAAACGTCGGCTACCCACATGCCACGGCTTTAAACGTTCATCTTTATACTGAGAACGGCCACATCACCTCCGCTCTAAAAAGACAGCAGGTTTTCCTAGTGCAAGGCATCCAGGCAGGAGGCGCTGCCCTGGGAAACGTTCCTCCTTTCCAACTTTGGAGACAAGATGACCCCACCTGGTTTTACACGACCCCATCTGAACTCAAAGTCCCTCCCCTGGAAGTTGCCACCCCAAGGCCCACCTTTCCCCCACCTCTCTGATCCCCGTTCCTGAGCCCAACACAGAGCCACTGGTCCCCGGGAGCCGTGGTGGCTGCTGTCCCCTGACCCCTCAGACGCTGCTCAGGCTCAGGAGGAATCCTCAGGTTGTGCGACCGAGTACTGAACTGAGGTTTGGAATTAGCAAAGACTGTTTCGCCCTCTGGGCCTTGGGCTCTTTGAAATCTGCCACCCAAGAGGGTGACTCCGTCTTCCAGTAACTCTCAGGGGTCTGAACCTGTGTCATCAACAGGCTCCACGAATTTCCGCCATGAACGAATCCAACTTTGGAACTCTGGTGCCAGATTTATTGAGACTCCATCTTTCTGGCCTGGATCTAGGGACAGATTCCCATCCTCCTCGCTCAGCCGGAGCCCACCTCGCGCCCCGTTTGGAACCCTGCCTGCCTCCCCTCTCCACTGTCTCAGCCCCCGTCACACCCTCAGCTGCAGCCCCGGGCAGCGTCTCCTACCTGAGCACGCGTTAGGCGCACGGGGCGTCCTGCCCATCGCTGGCCCGCGAGGACACTGCCCCCGGCGCCTCATGGCTGCGATTTACAGAGGCGGCCGCGGTCTCAGGCGCAGGGAGAAGCCTCGGCCTGGGCCATCAGACAGCCCAGCAAATCAGGCTGCCCGGCCGGCCGCAGCCTTATCTCGGCCGCTTCCTGTCTGCGCTGCGCCCGCCGTCCCGCAGGGCGGCCTGGGGGGTGTGCGAACGCCGGCCACGCCGGGAACTCCCCGAGGCCGGCTTCGGGGTGGGGGGCAGGACCCTCCTGGAGATGCCCCTGCTGACTCTCCAACCCGGACACCCCACTCTTGTTTCTTTTTTGGCTTTCTCTTCTTTCTTTTCGTGTTTTGAAAAAATAAGCATGACTACTGTAGAAATTCAGAAGCGCATGAAGAGGAGGGACGCTCATCACCTGGCACCAATCAGACAGAAACGAGTGCAGCTGACTGATCGCCTTTCCTTTGCTCACAGGGGATTTCGCTTCAGAAGGCAGCAAGCGCTCGACCACGGCCTCTGGAGACCTGGCCACACCTGAGTCCGGAAACTCCCTCCACGCATTTAAGTTTCATTTAAAGGCAAGTTTCATTTAATGCCAGAAACAAATCTTAGTCAGGGGCTGGATAGATCCAGCTTCTGTGCAGCCTGAATCTTGCATGTTTTGGGGGATTAGAGGAACCTTATTTAAGAAAAAGAGACATAAAATTACAATCACAGGAAGCTAGGTTCAAAGGTGAATATTTATTTAGACTGAAAACTCATAAAATAAAAATGTAAAAACAGACAAATTCCACACAAATAATAAAATTCAGGAAAAATAATAGATTATTTAAAATGTATGATTAAAGTTATACATAAATTTGACAATTTAGACAAAATGAACCACTTCATGAAAACACAAACTACAACATGCTCAGCAGGAAACAGATAATTCAATAGCCCTATACCAAGGAAGGGAATTGAACTTGCAATTTAAACACTCCCCAGAAAGACATTTCAGGGCCAGATGGTTTCACAGGAGAGTCTACAAAACGTTTAAGAAAAATTAACACCAATTCTCCACATCCTGCTCCAGAAAATAGAAGAGGAGGGAATATTTACCAATTCATTTTATAAAGTTGGTTATTACCCTGATACCAAAAGCAGACAAAGACAGAACAAAAAAACTGTAGACCAATAACCCTCATGAATAGAGATGAGAAAATCCTTAATAAAATATTAACAAACAGAATTCAGTAATATAGAAAAAGATTTATCAACTATGACCAAATGGGGTTTCATCCAGGAATATGAGGCTATGTCAATAGTCAAAGCTCCTTTGATAAAAACCCATTAACAAGCTAACAAAGAAAATCACATGAATATGTCAATTGATGCAGAAACAGCATTTGGCATAAACGACACCTGTCATGACAAAAACTCTCAGAAAAGTAGGTGCAGGAGACCTTCCTCAACTTGATAAAGATCATCTTTTAAAGGCAAAGCCACAGCTAACATCATACCTCATGGGCAAACATGGAACGTTTCCTTCCTGAGATTAAGACAAGGCAAGGGTGTCCACGCTCACCTCTTACTCAATGCAGTGCTAAAGTTCTAGGCACACCAGCAGGGCACAAAAAGGAAATAAACAGTGTGTAGATTCGAAAAATAAAATAACACTGTCCCTTGTTGCAGATGACATGGTTGTCTCCTTAGAAAATCCAAGAGTCTACAGAAAAGAGCTCCTGGAAACTATTAAATCAGTGCAACAGGTGACAGGATACCAGGCAATATTTAAAAAACCAAGTAGGCCAGACGTGGTGGCTAACACCTGTAATCCCAGCACTTTGGGAGGCCAAGTGGGCAGATCCCCTGAGGTCAGGAGTTCGAGACCAGCCTGGCCAACAAGGCAAAACCCCGTCTCTACTAAAAATACAAAAATCGGCCAGGCATGGTGGTACATGCCTGCAATCCCAGCTACTCGGGAGGCTGAGGCAGGAGAATCGCTTGACTCTGGGAGGCAGAGGTTGCAGTGAGTTGAGGTCACGCCATTCCACTCCAGCCTGGGTGACAGAGTGAGACTCTGTCTCAAAAAAAAAATAAAATAAAAATAAACAATGAAAAATCAAGCAGATTTCTATAAAATAGCAATGAATTCATAGACACCAAAATTCAAAATAATATCATTTACAATTGCTTTAAAAAAGGAATACTTAGGTGTAAATCTAACAAAACATACATAGAACTTACATGCTGAAAACTACAAAATGCTGCTGAAAACCTCAAAAAAGATCTGAATAAATAGAGAAACACATCGTCTTTATAGATTAGGAGACTCACCCAAGCATGGTGGCTCATGCCTGTAATCTCAGCACTTTGCGGGGCTGAAGTGGGAGGATCACTTGAGTCCAGGAGTTCAAGACCAGCTCGGGCAACATGGTGAAACTCTGTCTCTAACAAAAACAATACAAAAATTAGCTGGGCATAGTAGCATGGTCCCAGCTACTCAGGAGGCTGAGGTGGGAGGATCACTTGAGCCCAGGAGGTGGATGTTGCAGTTAGCTGAGATAGCACCACTGCACTCCAGCCTAGGTGACAGAGTGGGACCCTGTTTCAAAAATAATAAAATTAAAATTAAAAAGTATAGATTAGGAGACTCAACAGAGTAAAAATGTCGATTCTCTCCCAAGTTAATACACAGTACGAGCTTAACACAATTTCTATCAAAATCGTAACAATAATTTTTGTAGATATAGACAAGGCTATTCTAAAATGTTTATGAAAAGAGAAAGGAACCAGAATAGCTAAAACGATTTTGAAAAAGAATAAAGTAGGAGGAATCAATCTACCCAATTCTAAGACACTATACAATGGAACAGAACAGAGAGCCCGGAACTAGGTCTACACCAATACACTCAACTGCTTTCTCACAAAAGTACAAAAGCAATTCAGTGGAGGGAAGACAGCGGGTGCCATGAACGGTCCAGAGCAACTGGACGTCCATAGGCAAAAATGATGAACCCCAATATAAGCCCCACACCTCATACAAAAACTATCTCAAAATAGATCATGGGCGTCAATGTAAAATGTAAATTTACAAAACTTTTAGAAAAAAACACAGAAGAAAAATCTTCAGGATCTAAGGCTAGGCAAATCATTCTTTGATATTCTAACATCAAAGTACAATCTATAAAAGCAATGACTGATCAATGGAACGTCACCAAAATTAAAACCTTTTGCTCTACAAATGACACCGTGAAGAAGATGCAAAGACAAGCTACAGGATGGGAGGGGGCGTCTGTCAGCCACAAATCCAGCAAAGGAGAGTGTCGGGAATACAGAAAGAACTCTCAAAACTTGACAGGAAAATAACAAACTGCCCAAGTAGAAAATGGGCAAAAACATGAAGAGACATTTCACCAAAGGGATACACAGTCGGCAAATAAGCACATGAAAAGATGTGCAACGCCATTAGCCATTAGAGAAATGCAAACAAAACCCACAGTGAACTATCACTACATGTCTATCAAGGTGGCTAAAACAAAATCCCAACACCAAATGCTGGCATGAGGGGAAACAGGGGCCAATTTGAAATGGTGCAGCCAGCTGGGTGTGGTGACTCAGGCCTGTGCTACTGGCACTCTCTGGGAGGCCGAGGCAGGCAGATCACGAGGTCAAGAGATCGAGACCATCCTGGCCAACATGGTGAAGCCCCATCTCTACTAAAAATAAAAAATTAGCCAGGTGTGGTGGCGCATGCCTATAGTCCCAGCTACTCTGGAGGCTGAGGCAGGAGAATCGCTTGAGCCCAGGAGGCGGAGGTTGCAGTGAGCCGAGATCACACCACTGCACTCCAGCCTGGGTAACAGAGCAAGACCCCGTCTCAAAAAAAAAAAAAAAAAAGAAAGAAAGAAAGAAAAAAAAAAATACAACCACACTACCACCCGGAACTGCACTCCAGGAATTATTCCAGAGAAGTGGAAAGCTGTGTTCACACGTACCAGGGCTGTCCAGTCTTTTGGCTTCCCACATTGGAAGAAGAATTGCCTTGGACCACACATAAAATACACTAACAATAGCTGATGAGCAAAAAAAAAAGCAAAAAATTCTTACGACGTCTTAAGAAACCTTACGAATTTGTGTAGGGCCACATTCAAGCCATCCTGGGCCACATGCAGCCCCCAGGCTGCAGGTTGGACAAGCTTGCTGTACACCAAGGTTTATAGCAGCTTTATTTGTAATATCCCACAACAGGAATCAGCCTGGACATCCTTCACCAGGTGAATGGTTAAACAGACTGTGGCACATGCCTGCCATGGAACGCAACCCAGTCACAAAGAGGAACCCAGCATCGACCCCCGCAGCACTTTGTAGGAACTAGGGACTCTACTCACGGAAAAATACCATCCCAAAAGGCTCCTTACTGTATGATTGTCTTTATACAACACTCTTGAGATGGCCAAACTGCAGAAACTGAGAACAGACCCACGGTTGCCAGGGATTCAGGAGGAAGTGGGGCAGAGGGAAGGGGGTGCTATAGGAGGGCGCCGTGTGGGGTCCCCGTGGTGACTGCAGTGAGGCACATCCCTGTATCTGGCTGGGAGACTGTCCTGCAGTTTCACAAGATGCTGCCCTTGGGGAAATTAAGTACACAGCATCTCTGTTAAAACTGCATGTGAATCTATACTTTTCTCTAGATGTTAATAAAAGTTTAGTTTTTTAAAAGCTGCCTGATAGCCCTTATGTTTTTGTGCAGGACGCAAACAGGTAAAGAGAACGGAACCGTGTGTAGAACCCAATGCCAGCTAGGATCATTCACGACCACTCACTAATGGAGGCCTCACAGCTACCCTCAGAGCAAGGAGTTATCACCCCCATTTCAGAGTTCAAGAATGAGAGACCTTGCCCAAGATTGCAGTTCACAAAGAACGTGCCAGTCAGAGTCTGGGCCCCACGCACTAAAGCTGCACTTGTCACTGGGCAAGCCAGCAAGGTCCACATGGAACCCCCCAAGACCCAACTGCCTGGCTTCTGTTTCACAGCTGACGTGGGTGTTTTCCATTTGTTGTTGTGTTCCTGAAATGTTAAGGACTTTAAAAAAATATATGCCAATAATCTGATAATTCCTCTCAGTTACATAAATAAGTGATGATTTAACTTCCCATTTTGAGTACACTACATTGGAAGTGCGGTTAGACTCTGAACCGTGTTCACACCTGCATTGGGAACAGAAGGGCCAGGAGGCCTTCCCCCTCCTCCTTTTTCCTCTCCTCCCCGCAGCTTTTTCTTGAGAGCGTTTAAGTCGTGGCTGCTGGGAAGAGCCTTTTGCCTGGTAAACCCTGACCTTCTCAGGGGGCCAGGACAAGACTCTGGCGCAAATCCCAAATCGTATTTACATTTCTCAGAGATAACTCAGAAATCTGGACAGCAGGAGCCGGATGAAAACCCTGCTTGTCTCTGGATGGGAATTCTCACTGGGGTCACACAGTGCATGTGCCAAATCTCTGGGACATTGTCCATGAGGACATTAACCGCAGCCACCTCTCCCCGTCCTTGGGTTCCCTGACACAGCGGAGCCCCACTGGCCTCCTGCCTCAGCAGTGTGGGGCTGGGCCTCCGTCTTCTCCCTGGCACTTGCCTCTCCCCGTGCCACTCCGGGGCTGTCCGGCAGCATAGGCGTGAGATCCGGATCACAGCCTCCCTGCCTGGGCGCATGAGGGCGGGGCCCCACCACTGTATCATCTGAGACTATTAGGGAGTCAGCTATCAGAGGTCCTCAAACTTGAGCCTGCATCAGAATGGACCGGAAAACCTAAAACACGTGGCTGGGCCCCACCCTAAAGCTGCCGATGTCATACGCTGCTGGTGGGACCTCAGTGTTCTCGTTTCTAACACTTCCCAAGCGTGGGGAACCACTGCTTACCTCCCAGGGTCCCTGTAAGGATCTGAGCGAATCCCTTCAAGAATCTGCCCTGGTGCCTGACCCACACAGACCAACACTCAGTGAATGCACAGGAGCTGTTCTGGAGTCCCCAGACACCATCCTACCCACCCCCAACTGTCTGCCACACTAGATGCTCCTGCTCCAGCACAGGCTTAAAACTGAAAACCAAGTTAACCCCGGGCCAGGCATGCTGGCTTATGCAATTCCAGCACTTTGGGAGGCCAAGGAGGGAGGCTCACTTGAGCCCAGGAGTTCAAAATCAGCCTGGGCAACCTAGCAAGACCCCCATCTTTACAAAAAAAAAAAGAAAAAAATGTTTTTTTAATTAGCTGGGTGTGCGCCTGTAGTACCAGCTACTCAAGAGGCTGAGGCAGGGGGATCGCTTGAGCCGGGGAGTTTGAGGCTGCACTGAGCCATGATCACACCTCTGCACTCCAGCCTGGGTAACAGAGCAAGACTCTCGTCTTAAAAAAATAAAATCTGTAACTGGTTTGGTTTTCAAGGACAAGAAAACACATTCATTCATCTTTACTAAGTGCCAAATACTCTGAGAACTTGTCTATATTTGCAGATTCTTTAAACTTATATTACTTAGTCAGTGACTTTCAGAATTAGAGGGACCCTCAGACTCAGCTAGCCCAGGCTCACCCTTTCATTTCCCAGTGGGAAACCTGAGGTCCAGGGAGGAAGGATGCAGCTCATCTTCAGGCCGCAACCAAACACAGGGAGTGACTCCCCACCCACCACATCAAACTCCCCAAGAGCTTTAGGTGAAGACTTAGCCATGTCAGGTTACAACGTGGTCAGCGCTGCTTTCAGGGTCCCTGAGTGGAACGGTCGGGTACTGTCACAAGCTTGCAGCATGCCAGAGAACACAGTTGGGAATAAAACTGGCAGAATGGTAAAGGAGTTCTGTCAGGTAACGATCTAAAAGTTGAGTAAGGAGTGATTTGCTCTACTTTCAAGAGGAAGCTTAGGCCATCTTAGATGCAGACAATTAACAGCACACTAACTTTAACGGTGGCCTCATTAAGTGTGTTATTACAGAGCACAGCCCTGATTTTATCTGTACAGCATTTTGAGTAAAATGTGATTGCTAGAGGCATTCAGACTCAACTTCATTACAGTCACTCACCCACTGTTGCTATTGATTATAGTGAGAAAATTCAATGGAGTTAAAGTATTTCCAACAGCTCATCTAGCAGTAACAGGAATCTTAGGAACCAGGCCCATCTCGTCATTGAAATGTCTCTTTCACTAGGCTGTAGTTGCATTGTCCTGCTATACATTTTAACAAATATCAAGTCTAATACCCGCTTTACGGATCTAGTATCATCTCAGGGCCTGAAAACACTCAAGATGCCGTACTACTTAAGAACTGTGTGACTTTGTATACCTTCACTGGTTCCTTTACTATGTTGCATGAATCACAGAGAAAAGGCTGGACTAATGTAACTAGAAGGGAAAAGAAGGATTTTTTAAAATCACCATTACTTCCCACAGCAAATGCATACACATGCCTGCAGGCTTACTATCTCATCGCTGTTCACCACAATCATGAAAAAGTCTGTATTTACCTTTCAAAAATATTCTATATATTTAAGCTTTCTTGACAAAAAAAGATATACTTAAGCTTTCTTGACAAAGTTTACAGATGAAAATTGTGCGTGTTTAGCACACTAGGCCCCAAATTCTTCTGTTGTGCACCCCACCTTAAAATTTTGAGTACCTCCAATGTGTAGTTAATACAGAGTGCACCACAGTACTAATAGGGTATATATGTTATAAAAACACGTAAGTTTTAAATGAGTAACAATAGGAATGGTATCTAAGTCTTTTTGTTCACCAAGGTATTAATTTTAGTGAAAGCAATGATTGTTATACTTTGCTATAACCATTTAAAATCTAGTTTTAAGTTTGGCACTTGATTTTAATAATTATCACAGCTAAAAGGTTCTTAAGTGGTATGTTTAGAATTTGCTTCAAAAATCTCCAGCAAATAAAGGGTGAGAAGAGATGAAACAAGATTAGTAACATATCAGTACCTGCTCAAGCTGGGTGATAGGACAGAGCCCCACTACTGATTGTTATACTTTTGAGTATGACAGAAAACTTCCACTATGAGGGGTTTTTAGTCCCCCAATCTTTGGCTGTGCTTCCTATCTAGCAAATGTGAAGTTTTTGTTGAAAAATCGACCAAAATTTCCCATCTTTCTTGGTACTCTGGTCATCTTTGTTCTTGCCAAGTAATCAGAAGGGATTATTAACAAATAGATTCAAAGCCAGCTGAGACTCTTCATAAGCATCTTAAATAGGTAAGAATATTCTGAGTTTTTATGTTACTGATACCTTACAGGTCAATGTAACTTTCACGTAAAATGGAAGCATTTCCCAATGGACATCTTAAAATAAGCTCATTCCTTACACTGATTTCAAAACACAAATTGTTTTCTCACATAAAGTTTCCTCTTTTCCTGGAGATGGTTTTTTAATGTCTACTAGGTATGCTACTGAGAGCCACTGGCATTAGAGGAAAATCAAGAAATTCAAAAAAATTTTTTTTTTGATATGAAGTCTCGCTCATATCACCCAGGCTAGAGTGCAGTGGTGTAATCCCCAAGTGCTGGGATTACAGGCGTGAGTGAGCCACCACGCCCGGCCCAGAACACTTTTTAAAAGGAAAATGCTTCACATTCTAGGACAGCCTGTGTAAATCTTGTTTCCCAAACCAGTGAATCTGTGAATTCCAATACACTAAATGTTTGAGATAACAGAGATGAAGGCTCCCCAAAAGCCACTAAACACAGAGAGCCAGGAAACGGGGGGATGGGGAGAGAAGGGGCTTCGTGCTGGAGAAGGGTGAGAATAGGTTTGCAGCACCCTAGGCCTAAGTAAACAACTCATTCCAGAGAAACCAAGACAATCCCTGTCCAGGGACGGGGGGGGGCAGACAGCAGAACTGGGGGAGGGAACTATGGACCACTGAGGATAAAGGGCCAGCCTTGGTAACTGCTTCACAGGAACCTCCCTCGCTACCCGCTCATCTACAAAGGCCTCAGCCAAGTTCGGTCAAGAGCACTTGCCAAAGCTTTGAAAACATCCAGTGTGCCTGCCCCAGCACGTGAATTCCGCATCCGGAGCCTGACAGTTCTACTCCTACGAGGCCTGACCCTCACCTGCAAGATGGGAAAATACTATTGTGTCGCCTCGGAGGCCTCCTGGAATTAGTCTACCTGTAGGAGTTAATTTGATGTAAAACGTATTATTTGGGGGACTGTTCAGTAAGATTGTCTCGTCACCCTGTAAAAGCAGGAAGGTAAATTTTACAAGGTAATTTTAAGGCTTATTAATAACTGAAAGCAATATGGCACAAAGCCAAAACTGAGGAACTAATTCTCTAATAAGACATCTGCTCTACTCTACAAAGACCTGGTCCAGCTCGAGTCACCAGACACCGCGCCAGGGTCCTCACTTCGGGGCTTTCATTTCCCCCAGGGCCTTCATTTGATGAACTGGGAAACTAAGGAAGTGGGAAAATGGACTACCCAAGTTTACACACCACTTAGCATCTACTAAAATCTATTAATCACACTCTTACATTTAACTTGTGAAAGTCCATTTAACACCTAACATGAATTTATGTATAAAAAATTCAACAAACCTGACCGAATGGGAAGTGGAGATGTTGGTTAATGGGTAATTTCAGTTCTACAAGACGAATGAGAACGTTTCAGAGTTCTGTTTCCCAACTTTGTAGACATACTTAAGGCTACTGAGCTGTAAACTTAAAAATGGGTACTATGGAAAATTTTACATATATCACAATAAAAAAAAGTACCAGGTATATTTTTAGTTTGAACCATGCAAAAGTGCTAATATTCAGCTATTTCTGCAGCATCATGTGATGACACTTGTACCCCTGAACACAAGCGGAGCCTCACAGGCATCAAGCTTGCTGGCGCACACACCCCTCCTGCTGAAACCCTCCGGCCCAACACCGGACGCCACTGATAGTGAGGACAGCTGCGCATCCATGAATCTGGAATTTTGAAAAACATAACTGAAACAGAGTACTGTGAATATATATTTTATTTAGTCACTTTTGTTTACAACTGAAACTCTGGGAATTCAAAATTAACATCCTTGCCCGTGAGCTTCTTATAGACACCAGAAAAAGTTTCAACCTACAAGAAAAGAAAGAATTCATCACAAAACTCTGAAATACACACTCCGCTTAAAACCTAATAGTTTCATGAAATTGGGCCCTGTATGGTCTTTCTCCTCAGCAACTAAGTACTGAGAAGATAAGGAATATGCACGACATGTCTGTAGCAGTCTTATAACCAGGGACAAGCTCCTCTCCAATGTTGTGGGACAGGACTCTACACCAATGCACCGGGAAGCCACCAGGGGACCCCATCAGTCACCCACCTGGTTATGTCCCCCCAAGACACTGATCCATCACCATCCACCCCTAACTCACCAAGAATATACAGCCTAACTAAAAGTCAGACCACAGAATGAGCCTACTTCCAAAAGGTACAGGGAATTTCAAGTGTTCAAGTCTTTAAATTCTCCATTTAAAACCTGACACATAATCCAAAGTAGAGCAGGCTGAAGTGCGGGTAAAAGAACTAGTCCTGAGTTTACTACAGTCACTGCTCTGGTGGCACATGGAGACTGGTTACTCTAAAATCTACTCTCACTGTGGCTGAACCTGTCCATGATAAATGTCGACCTATTACCTTGTGTTCCACATTGTTCTGCTGTGCTTTGTCCAAATGAACCTTTATGAGCCGGCTGCCATCTAGTTTCACGCGGATTCTCTTGCCCACAATTTCGCTTGGGAAGACCAAGTCCTCAAGGATGGCATCATGCACAGCTGTCAGAGTACGGCTAAAAGAATAGTTAAAAAGGTAAGCAATACAGAATGCCTGCCCTCTGAACTCCAGAAGGCACCTCAAGTCAAAATGAAAATGCAAATCCCAGGTTCCTGAAGTCAAATTAACACTCATTTTCAAACAAGCTTGTTATATTTCACGTACCAAACAAAAGCCTTTGCCTACCTAGAATATGGTAATAGCTTATTGACTTATTTCAAAAGCTCACTCAATTTTAAACATTACTCTGGGGTAAACTACAAACTCACCAAAGCAGTAAGTGACCATCTCTAGGGAATGTGAGATTGGTGATGTCTTTTATACATCTTTATTTTCATTTGTATCATTTCTCAACTAAATCACTACAATAACCTTAATACTTCTGCTCATCTCCAAAACCACCCCCCTTCCAATGTCAAGATAATCTTTCTAAGAAATTGATATGATCACATCATTTACATAAAAGACTCTTCAAGAGCTCTCCTAGACCTCCAAGATATCATCCAAACTCCTTGTTCTCTAGGATCAAATGAGGCAATCTTCCACCCCCAGGCACTGTTCTATCACCAGCTCTAGGATAGCTGCCCCTCCCCGCACATGTGGGTCTTCGATTTCTAACCCATCAGCATCACGAAAACTGCCAGTGGAATCTTGCTCCTCATCTGCATATCACTATCAAGTTCAAAATCTACCTACCTGCCACCCAACAAATGAGAAGTTTCAATTAATTGCAAGCTTTTGGGGCAGGTACCATGTACCACGAGACATCAGGAGTAAGTCAAGAGACGGTTCTTTGTTTCGGCATTTATGGAGCTGCCTTGTATACGGTTATCTGTCTAGGTCTCACCCCACTGTAGCTAACAATGACACTATAGTCTACTCATTTGGATTTCCTATCTGGCAGCACCCATACACACAGTTAACATCTTCTGGTGGCTCTCAATTTTACTCCCAACATCTTAATATTCCACAGCCACAAAGGGCAAAAACTTGAAGAAAGTCCATTTCCCAAAACCCTCATCACCTTTCAGAAAGCAAATCAAGACAAATGGATTGTTCACTGCAACTCATTAATTAAGCATATTCTTACAATACTAGGAAAGCACCCAAATATGGAAATTAGATTCCAAAGTTATCTACAAACTTTTAAAATGGGGAGCAAAAGCAAACAACTCAATCATCACAAACCACAGGGACTGGAGGGCATCAGAGGAAAAACCCTGCTATACCCAAAAACTGTACCAATTTCAGCATTTAACCTGAGTTAGACAAAGACAGCTCTACTGAACAGGGAAAATAAATCAGAAAGTAGGAAGCCGGACTGGAAAGTGGAATCACTATGACCTACCAGCTAGGCTTAGTGTGGAGGAGGGAAGGCTTTCAACAGACTAGGTCCCACTAGAAACACTGAAGCCACTGTCTGAGAAAATTTGGAAAACAGACGTTTGTACTGAGGGGAATTAAAGCTATGGGTTTGAGGGACAGTCCTTTGGCTGTGCAGAAAGCAAAGCAACTGTTTTTATACTTGTTTCCTAACTCAGGTTCTCAGAACTGAGTTTCCAAAACCCTCTTCAAGTGTCATGATTTAGGAAAAAAAAAATCCTAAATTCTTTTTTTTTTTTTTTCTTTTTTTCTTTTGAGACGGAGTCTCGCTCTGT
>NW_012118821.1:10132801-10133806 GCF_000951035.1 Colobus angolensis palliatus
CAAAAAAAAAAAAAAAAAAAAAAAATTCTTAGGATTACTAGTATTAGCTACAATAAGCAAATTATCCCAGCCTTGGATCAGTTTTCTCATCCACTGAGGATAACAATACAAATTATACATTTCACAGGGTACAGGCATAAGTAGAATTTTTTTTTCTTAAACTCATCCCTAGGTAAAAGTCCGCAGGGATTTAATAGTTCACATTTGTAGAACAACATACTAATCAGAAACTAACAAAATACCAAAAGATCTAGTTTAAGAAGACAACTACCAATATTTCAGTTTATGCCAGATAACCTGTAAGTCAATCAAGTTCATAAATCATTTTCCGTCAGCATCAGCTGCAGTATTTTAACCTCTGACATTATCACCCAAATCCACCTACATTTTTTACTTCCAATCCACAGCAAAAATAAAAATCAAAGATAAATCCAAGCTCACGTCAACTATGTCTAGCAGGCTTTATCACACAGAATTAAAGTAATGATTTCCGTCTCATCATTCCTATCCTGTGCACACATAATCGGAGGAACTCGTGTCATCTTGTGACAGCACCGGCCTACTAGACATACAATGGCTATGTGAATACATGTATGTTTTACATCTAGAATTCTAAAACATATCATGTGCAACTATAGAGGAAAGCAAATACTGCTAGTCAAAAATTCCCACTTGAACATCTGTTTTTATAAGCTACAACTTACACAAAGTAAGAGCTGTTAACAAGAGGAGCACACACATTTCTGAAACTACTAAAACACTCACCTCCTGGGCCGCTTCTGCTTATTTTTTGTACGGCTTTTTCGAGTTGGCTTAGGCAGAATTCTCCTCTGTAAGGTAAAAATTATCATGCAACAAAATGAAAAAAGACCTTAAATTGACAAAAAGCTACAACTGTCATACTGCTTTAAAAGCAAGAAGAATGGTAGGGTAAGTTCAAAGTTCAAGAAAGCTAAACAACTCAGAACAACAATTGACTGAGGAAACCCTCCTATGGAGTTACTT
>NW_012118821.1:10134372-10138560 GCF_000951035.1 Colobus angolensis palliatus
AAATCCATTTGTTAATTGCTTCAGAAAGCAAAAAAGTAAACGTTGTGGTCAAGTTAGAGACTAAGAAGACCTTATCACTAACACAATAGCTGCGTTACAAACTAATACTAGTTTTGAGTTAATGGCATATGCAAACTTCGGAGATGTTCACAACACTCTCCAACATGCACAATTCCTTATTCCAGGAAGGGAGACTGCCCAGGCCAGGAGGCCAATCACTGCCACCTCCGCACCCCCGGATGCGGCAACTCCGGCCTAAATGTAGAGAAATCTGCACCCTGGGAGCTCCCCGGGCTCTTTGCGGTATTTATAACTAAGGGCAAGTAAGGTCCGAAAGCGGCCCAGGCCCTCCCTACTCCACGTTTCTCCACCGCCCGCACGTGGACAGCTTAAACCGCAGAGTACCTGCAACCCCACTCCCCGCACCCGGGCGGTATCATTCCCAAACAACACGGCGGAACCCGAGTTCAGGTTAGGCAGCCAGGCGGCAGGTCATCCTCACCCGTAACCCGGGTCATCCAACAACCCTCCCCGGCACTGCGCGGTGAGACGCGCCGCAACCTCCCTCCCAGCCCACGGAGCGCCAGCTTACCTTGGCTGCCGTAATATTCAGCTCCCTGAGCTGAGCCTTGAGGTCCGAGTTCATCTCCAGCTCCAGAAGAGCCTGAGAAGCAACGAACAGCAGGGCCGACCCTCAGCGCGCGTCCCAGCACCCCGGGCCCAGCACACACGCGGCCGCCTTCCCTCCCAGGCGGGGCGCCTCCACCCACCCCAGACCCCAAGGAAACCCTCTCACCTGGGAGATGCCGGACTCGAACTCGTCCGGCTTCTCGCCATTGGGCTTCACGATCTTGGCGCTCGAACTGAACATGGCCTTCTCCTGGGAGAACTGAAGGCACAGCGGTCAGCGTTACGCGGCCGGGCTGCAGGCGCCGCCGGCTCGCCCTCCCTCCCGCACCCCCCGGCCAGGCCGCGCTCGCCCCGCAGAAGCCATCGGAGGACACAGGGCGGGTAATCGGCTGTATCCCCACCCGGTGAGCAAGGCCTGCCGCTCCAGGGCCTGACTCCAAAAGGCGTTTTCCTCAACGCAAGAAGAAAAGTTCGGCCCAAGAACAGGCCGCCAACCTACCTCGCCGAGCGCCGGCTTAGGAAGAGGCCCAAATCTCGCGAGAGCACGTCAAACTCTGGCGGCGGAAGGGAAGAGGCGTAAACAGCGCGAGAAGAAGGGCGGAAACGGGAACATCACTGAGAAGCGGTAGAAGGCTAGACAGTCCCAGGAAGCGGCACCGGGGACGAGTGTCTTGGTAACGCTTTTCCGCCCTAGGATTCGTACTTTGGTGCCGTTTCCGAGCGTTCCGGTGCCGGCTGCCAAGACTCCTATCTTCAGTGCGCGTTGCAGTCGGGAACTGGCCTCGTCCCAGCCCTGGGCCTGGACGAGAGAAGGAGGCCGAAGAAAACCAGCTTCGGCAATCTCCGGAGACAGGACGATTGAAAAAGGCTAACTTGGCTGGGCGCTGAGGCTCACGCCTGTAATCCCAGCACTTTGGGAGGCCGAAGCAGGAGGATCACTTGAGCTCAGGAACCAGCTTGGGCAACATGGCGAGACCCCATGTCCACCAAAATAAATAAATAAATTAGCCTGTCATGGTGGCACGCACCTGCAGTCCCAGCTACTCCGGAGGCCGAGGCGGGAGGATTGCTGGAGCTGAGAGGTCGAGGCTGCAGTGAGCGGAGGTTGCAACAGTGTACTCCAGCCTGGGCGACAGACCAAGACCCTGTCTAAAAATAAATTAAAAAACAAATTATGAGGCCTTCAGTCTATGCTAGTAGTGTACTAGGTGCTAATTATTAAGTAAAACAGACTGAACTCTTGCCCTCATGGAGCTTACAGTTTAGTGGAGAAGACATTACATAAACAGTATGACTATATAATGACACATTGTAATAACTTACATAACAGTAAAATGAGAGGCTGAAGAGGGATTATTTATGCTTTAAGAAGTCCGGAATCCTGGAACGGAATGGCATTAAACTGAGACACGGAAGAGCCACAGGATCTATCGCCTGGGGAAGAGCATTCCAGACAGGGAGAAACTCGGGCCGGAATAACCTGAGCTTCAGTTTCCTATTCTATCAAATGTCAGGCAAGAGTTACTTTCAGCCGTGGGCCAGGCACTGTGAAAAATGCAGAAACATTACACTAGGTGCCCTCTCAGGATTCCCAACCACCTTTACTAAGCAGAGATGTTATTCATCTCACATTTTTAATGCTAGGTATGCTCCCGCCCCATGCTTCTCTAATAATGTTTTTTAAAAGGCAAGTGACTATCTCTTGGAAAATTAAGGACAACTTGAAATTTCTTCCAAATAGAAAGGAAACTACAGCTGCGTCTACAGTCTCATCTGGGCAGTCATTCTGAGGCCCCTTGTCGAACTAGGTCCATTTCCGTACTCCACATGCACTTTTCAGCCTGGCTTTTATCTCTACTGCTCTATAAAAGTAGTAATCTAAAAGTTCATCCAGTAAAGCTCTTTCTCTGTGAACCTGTCAATTGAGAAAAAAAAAAATTAAAGTTATTTCTGGTTTCCAGTCCTTTGTTGAATAGGAGTGAGCAAGGACATCCATGCCTTGTTCCCCATCTTAGGGGAAAACACATTCAGTCTTTCACCATTAAGTATAATATTAGCTCTAGGTTTTTTGCAGATTTTTTTTTCTTTTTTTTTTTTTTTTGAGACGGAGTCTCGCTCTGTCACCTGGGCTGGAGTGCAGTGGCCGGATCTCAGCTCACTGCAAGCTCCGCCTCCCGGGTTCACGCCATTCTCCTGCCTCAGCCTCCTGAGTAGCTGGGACTACAGGCACCAGCCACCTTGCCCGGCTAGTTTTTTTGTATTTTTTAGTAGAGACGGGGTTTCACCGTGTTAGCCAGGATGGTCTCGAACTCCTGACCTCGTGATCCGCCCGTCTCGGCCTCCCAAAGTGCTGGGATTACAGGCTTGAGCCACCGCGCCCGGCCTTTTGCAGATATTTTTAATCAAATTCAGGAAGTTCCCTCTATTCCTATTTCTGAGGGATTTTTTTGTTTTAATCATGAATGGATGTTGGAGTATGTCAAATGCATTGTCTCTACGAACTAATATGATTATGTGAGTTTTTCTTCTTAGCCTGTAAATGTGCTGTTAATATACATAAATGCTTTTCCTTTCTAACTCTTTAGCTTTGAGCCTCATGAGATCCTAAGAAATGTGATTTTTAAAACTTAGAACCTGATAGAAGTTGATGACGGTTGCACATGTATTTTTAATAGGTAGTTTCAGGATCATAATCACAACTTAGAGGATGATTCTACTAATTTTATGTTAGGAAATGCCTACTAATCGTTACATTATTTTTTTTTTTACTAGTTTTACTAGTACTAGCTTCTTTATTATTTAACCAAACAATAAGTGAGTCGATAATACCAACATAATTGACAACGAACAGAAATATCATCTATCCAATCCACTTACTTTTAGAACACTTTGTTAACTCTTTTATGTATCATTATGGACATGTGGCATTGCAGATTTGCTGTACATCAATCAATCTCAGCCAATATTTCTCCTTTGATCCTCAAATTGTCTCAGTTGTGACCAGGAGGGGCCCCCTCTTAGATAAGCAGCCGAGTCTTGTCAGCTCCATGAATGTCTGAACATCTTTTTTTCTGGCACAAGATATTCCAGGCTCCTCTTGTAATTTTCTGCCTGAGACATAGAATGAGCCTTTTCTTCTAAAAATGCTGATAGGTTTTTTTTTTTTTTTTTTGAAAAACAGTACTGGAGACCAGAATTCTGGCAGCAGGAAGCATCGTGAGGATCCTCGTAAGCCATTTCAGCGAACAGAGCTTAAAAAGATGCATTTAAAATAATGCTTTCATAAAAGATACAAGTTCACATTGACATTCTCGATCCACTTCTAACAGAACGATTCCTTCTGAAATCCTCGATTCTATCATAGCATCTCCTTTTCTCCTATAATAAAAACCTTGATTCCGAAACACAAAAATACAATTACTTGCTTTATCTGACACTATGAGAGAATACGTTCAAAATAACAATTCAGGCGGGCCACAGTGGCTCACACCTGTATTCAGGCGGGCCTCAGTGGCTCACACCTGTATTCAGGCGGGCCACAGTGGCTCACACCTGTAT
>NW_012118821.1:10138610-10148446 GCF_000951035.1 Colobus angolensis palliatus
CAGTGGCTCACACCTGTATTCAGGCGGGCCTCAGTGGCTCACACCTGTATTCAGGCGGGCCTCAGTGGCTCACACCTGTAATCCCAGCACTTTGGGATCATCCACCCCACCCAGGGTGGGTGAATCACTTGAGGTCAGGAAATCAGCCTGGCCAACGTAGTGAAGCCCTGTCTCTACTATAAATAGAAAAAGTAGCCAGGCCTGGTGGTGGACGCCTGTAATCCCAGCTACTTGGGAAGCTAAGGCATGAGAATCGCTTGAACCTGGGAGGCAGAGGTTGCAGTGAGCCCGGATGGCACCACTGCACTCCAGCCTGGGCAACAGAGTGAGACTTTATCTCAAAAAACAAAAAATCAATATATATGTATTTTTGAGACAGGGTCTTGCTCTGTTGCCCAGGCTGGAGGGCAGTGGCATGATCACTGCTCACTGTGGCCTCAACCTTCCCAGGCTCAGGTGATCCTCCCATCCCAGCCTTCCAAGCACCTGGGATTACAGGTGTATGCCACGAGGCCCAGCTAATTTTTTGTATTTTTTGTGGAGGGGGGTTTCACCCTGTTGCCCAGGCTGGTCTCGAACTCCTAAGCTCAAGCTATCCACCCACCTCAGCCTCCCAAAGTGCTGGGATTACAGGCGTGAGCCACCACACGCAGCCTAACAATTCAACATTAATATAACCCATACAATTACTTAATAAAATTCAAAGATTTCTAGTGAGATCTGCAGTCTGCATGCATTTTCCACAGTTTACTCATCATCTCTCACTCTGCTGTCTGTTGGTTCTCTGATAGTTTGGGTCAAGAGTTTCAGCTCGTATTCAGTTTGAGGATTAAGTTTACAAAAGCAGATGGCTTTCAGCTACTAGAAGAGAGAAGGTGCTATTCTACCTTTCGATGATGGAAAGACTCAACAGCTCAATCTCCAAAATTACTTAAATGGATTCATTTAGCTACCATCTGGAGTATCCATCCACAATAACCCAGTACGTAGTCGCACAGAAAAAACTGCTAACTGAACTGCTCACTGCCTCCTGCTTTTAAATTTCTAGGATGATCAGAACTCAGGTGTTTCACATATTCATAAAAATCTCTAAATATCCTAACTCCTGTTTTGATCTTTCAAGCTTTATAGTTTTCTTGATGTTCATGTAAGCTACAAGTTGTCTTTCAGTTTATACTATACAATGTTCCTTTCCAGTCTAACATACGTGGTCATACCAAGATCTGCAGTGTGCCAGCCAAATGATTCGCCTAATGTTTTGATCTTGATAATTCCAAACTCCAGTTGCTGGAATTGAGCAAGGTACTCATTGTAGGGAGGAAAACGCACACCCTGAGCAACCGTGGGGCCTCTGCTAAGGAGGTGTTAGGAAACACGAATAGGATTCGGTTTTGTGTCGGGAATTTGGGGGAGGGCTTGAGAAAGGGGGGCTTTGCTTAGCATTGGATGCTGTCACAAAGCTGGAGTAATTCTGGGGTTGGGTGTCTTAAGTTTCATTTATAGTGAGAGCAGACGAGCGCCAGTCCTCAGCTGCAGTTGCTAAGGAAGCAGTCGTCACTCCTGCTAACCAGGAGAGTAGGATGTTTGGTGTTTTTGTGGCCTCGTCAGTGTTCATATTTTGCCTGGATTCAGACATGATTTTGGAGTGGTCTTGTTTTTGTCTTCATCAGTCATGGGTTAATGTAGCCTTATCTGATTTTGGCCTTTTTTTTTTTTTTTTTTTAAGATGGAGTCTCGCACTGTCGCCCAGGCTGGAGTGCAGTGGCGCCATCTCGGCTCACTGCAACCTCCACCTCCCAGGTTCAAGAGATTCTCCTGCCTTGGTCTCCCTGAGTAGCTGGGATTACAGGTACCCGCCACCACGCCTGGCTAAGTTTTGTATTTTTGATAGAGATGGTGCTTCACTATGTTGGCCAGGCTGGTCTCTAACTCCTGACCTCGTGATCCGCCCACCTCAGCCTCAGTAGCAAACAAGTGTGAGACAGCCATACGATGGAATGCTATTCAGCAATAAAGATAGACAAGCTACTAATGTAAGTTACATCAGCATGAACCTTGAAAACATTATACAAAGTGCTGGGATTACAGGCCTGAGCCACCGCGTCGGGCCTTGACGTTCTCTTAAATCATTTATGTTCAACAGGAAAACCAGGACTGCTGGGGTGCTAGGCCAGCTGTCACAACACCAAGGCCAGCTAGTATTCCACGCGGCTGCTGGAAGTCAGAGACCACTTTTCTCTTTTTACCCAGTACCAGCCGAAATTTTTTATTTTCCTGCAGAAGGCTCAAGGAGTCATCAAGTACATTAGAATTTCACATAATTAGCGAATAATTCATGAACACAGAGCCTTGAATTTTGCCCCAAATCATCTGACTTACGAGTCACAGCTCATAACTTATATTTATTTATTTGTTTGGAGACAGAGTCTCGCTTTGTCACCCAGGCTGGAGTGCAGTGGTGCAGTCTTGGCTCACTGCAATCTCCACCTCCCAGATTCAAGCAATTCTCCTGCCTGAGCCTCGCAGGTAGCTGGGACTATAGGTGCCTGCCACCAGGCCCGCTAAATTTTTTTTTTTTTTTTTTGTATTTTTAGTAGAAACAGGGTTTTGCCACGCTGGCCAGGCCAGTCTTGAACTCCTAACCTCAGACGATCCACCCGCCTCGGCCTCGCCAAGTGCTGGGATTACAGACATGAGCCACCAGGCCCGGCCTGAATTCAGAATTTATATATGTATATCACTAGTATTCTTATTCTTATTAGAGAAAACATGAATGTAGAGCCCAGCTTCTGAGAAGACTGTGGATACATACGCATATTCACTGCCTTCACGCTAATCATTCCAACTTCCTAAAGCCAATAGGATATTATATAATCTCTTCCTATATATCTGGCTAAGAGAAATCAAAATTTATGTTCACACAAAACATGTATGTGAATGTTTATAGCATCATTACTCATAATAGCCAAAAAGAAGGACAAACCCAAATGTCTATCAATGGATCAATAAACAAACACGTGCAGTACAGCCATAGGAAGGAATACTACTCAGCAACAAAGACAGACAAGCTACTAATATAAGTTACATCAGCACGAACCTCGAACACATTATACAAAGTGAAAGAAACCAGACACAGAAGACCTCATACTGTGTGATTCTACCTACGATGATTTCCCTCCGGGAAATCTAGAAAAGGCAGATACGTGAGGGAAAGCAGAAGAGAAGTCCCCGGGGCCCGCGGTGGAAATCTAGAAAGGGCAGATACGTGAGGGAAAGCGGAAGAGAAGTCCCCGGGGCCCGCGGTGCAGTGACGGTGCCTGGAGAGGGAACATTTGGGGGTGGTGGAGGTGTTCTGAGCCGTGTGATGGGGATGACTGCACAGCTCTGTGGCTTTACTGAAAGCCATTGAACTTATACACACAGGGGTGTTTTTTTGGTTTTGTTTTGTTTTGTTTTTCTTTTCAGACAGGATCTCACTCTGTCACCCAGGCTGGAGTGCAATGATACCATCACAGCTTGCTGCAGCCTCAACCTACTGGGCTCAAGCGATTCTCCCACCTCAGCTTCCCCAGTAGCTGGAACTACAGGTGTGCACCACTATGCCCAGCTAGTTTTTGTATTTTTTGGTAGAGACGGGGTCTCACTCTGTTGGCCAGGCTGGTCTTGAACTCCTGGGCTCAAGCCATTTGCCCACCTCAGCCTCCCTACGTGCTGGGATTACAGCCATGTGCCACCTCGCCTGGCCCAGGGGTGAATTTTATGGTATATAAATTTTAGCTCAGTCAAGGTGGGTGTTTTGGTTTTTATTTTTTGTTTCGTTACATTTAAAACAATAGAAAGCAATCATGCGTCCAGTCTGATAGCCCCGGTTCTTCAGCAGCCAGTGTGTGGTCTCACCTTCCTTCTTCCCGTATTTGTAAATTCCTCCTTCAACAGCGAGAATTGGGCTTTCACCCATTTCCACAGTGTGTTTCCTTGCTCAGTCCTGGAATGCACAACACGGAGCTTCAGTGTTGCTAACTGTACGCTGTGAAAACACACTCACCGTCTGCATTTCAGTACTGGGAACGCACTCGCCTCCTGTAGTTCAGTACTGGGGACTCACGCTCTGCATTTCAGTACTGGGAACACACTCGCCTTCTGTAGTTCAGTACTAGGGACTCACCCTCTGCAGTTCGTAGTGGGGGTTCTCCATGTCTTTCACCTGACACAGGCACAATCATGTGACTAAGGTTGACCTGACTTACTGCAATGACTTCAAGGCGCCTCCCATCCCCTGCCCTGTGTGGGCATGGTTCATTTGAAATCCAGATATATTTGTTGAATTAAGTTTTTACTCCATTTTGGTTTTCTCGCTCATCCTTGTTATCTCGGCTCACTGCAACCTCTGCCTCCCAGGTTCAAGCGATTCTCCTGCCTCAGCTTCCCGAGTAGGTGGGATTATAGGTATGTGCCACCACCCGTGGCTAATTTTTGTATTTTTAGTAGAGACAGGGTTTCTCCATGTTGGCCAGGCTGGTCTCAAACTCCTGACCTCATATGACCTGCCCCCCCGGCATCCCAAAGTGCTGGGGTTACAGGCGTGAGCCACCGTGCCCAGCCTTTGTTGACTTTTGAATATGTGAAACACTCTGCTTCTGAAAGTCAAAAGCCATCTAAGGAGGTCACTCCCTCGAGAAGGCCACACTGCACCGGCCTCCGCCTTCCCTCCTCCACCCAACCTTGCTTTCTGGTTCATCTCTCCTGAGTTTCTTTTTGCTTGAATGTATATTTTCTTTCTTTTTTTTTTTTTTTTTTTTAACAGGCTTAATTCACTTTATTTTTCTTGTATAAAAAGCCTATGTTGTAGCCACAGCTGGAGCCTGGGTCCGCTGCACGGGGAGACTCTGGTGTGGGTCTTGACAAGGTGGTCAGTGAATTCCTGACAGGGAGACTTGGTAAACACAGTCTCCTTCCAGAGGTCAGGGGTCAGGTAGCTGTAGGTCTTAGAGATGGCATTAAAGGTGGCCTTGGCGAAGTTGCCCAGGGTGGCAGTGCAGCCCTGGGCTGAGGTGTAGCAGTCATCAATACCAGCCATCATGAGCAGCTTCTTGGGCACAGGCGCTGAGACGATGCCAGTGCCCCTGGGTGCAGGGATGAGTCGCACCAGCACAGAGCCGCAGCAGCCTGTCACCTTGCAAGGGACAGTGGGGGGCTTGCCGATCTTGTTCCCCAAGTAGCTGCTGCGCACCGGGACAATGGAGAGTTTGGCCAGGATGATGGCCCCACGGATGGCGGTGGCCACCTCCCTGGAGCACTTAACACCCAGGCCGACGTGGCCATGGTAGTCCCCGATAGCAGCAAACGCCTTGAACCTGGAGCGCTGGCCAGCACGGGTCTGCTTCTGCACCGGCATAATCCTCAAAACCTGGTCTTTGAGAGAGGCCCCCAAGAAAAAGTCAATGATCTCAGATTCCTTAATGGGCAGAGAGAAGAGGTAGATCTCCTCCAGTGACTTGATCTTCATGTCCTTGACCAAGCGGCCCAGCTTGGTGACCGGCATCCACTCCTTATCCTCGGCCTTGCCTCTGCGAGCTCCGCGGCCTCGGCCCCGACCCACCCGCGACCCCGGCCCCGGATGCCACTGCCGAAACCTCCGCGGAAGCCACCGCGGTTCCCCATCCCAGGGCCACCATTTGGTGTTTTCTCAGAGAAGAAGCTTGAATGTATATTTTCTTACTTCCCCTTCATTCTTACACAAAAGCGCATTTGATGTTTGCATTTTGTGTTCCCTTAAACATATTTCCTGGCAATCCCCCCGTGTCAGCTCAGGAGACCTCCCTCATGCTTTTTTACCGCGGCATCGCTCTGCACTGGGCAGTTAGACCACTCTCACCCTGCCCGTGTTCTGTGGAGACACTTGGACCGCACCCGAGTCATAACTAACATTTTGTAATTTTAAACAATGCCCCCACAAACAAACTCGCGCGTACGCGTTAGGATGCTTTTGGAGCAGCCCCTTTGGGATAAGTTTCTAGAAGTGGGATCTCAGCCTCGGAAGGTAGAGTCATAGGTAATTTTGTTACGCACTGCCACCTTCCCTTGGAAAAGCGTTGTGCCTCATATGGGAATTCTTGTTTTCCCACAGCATTCCCAACAGAATGTGTCGTCATACTTTTTACTTTGTGTCTGTCTGACAGGTGAAAAATGAGACTACAGTGTAATTTAATTTGCATTCTCTAATTCGGAGTGAAGGTGGCATATTTCCATGTGTTTCATATGTTCAAGGACCATTTTAAAACGTTTTGTATGTTTTTGTGTGTTTTTTTTTCTGCTCATATTTTAACCATTTTTCTTTTCTTTTTTTCAGTTGAGAGCAGAATTTTAATAGGCAAAAGAAAGAGAAGCCCTCACTGCTGCAGAGAGGAATCCTGGAGAAATGGGTTGCCCTCAGTTTTCTTTTTCTTTTTTTGAGATAGTCTCTCACTGTCAACCAGGCTGGAGTTCAGTGGCGCATTCATACCTCACTGCAGCCTCAACCTCCCAGGCTCAATCAATCCTCCCACCTCAGCCTCCCGAGGAGCTGGGACTGTAGGTATTTAACTAGTTTTCTATTGAGATTTGGTCTTCCCCACCCCCCACCACAGATTTTTTTAGTTAGAGGGCACTTTTCCAAACAAATTATTCTTAAGGTCCTGCTATCTCTGAATATTATTTTTATAGAACAAGCATAACTATAATTGGATCAATCATCTAACCTTTCAAATCCTCAACTTAGTCTTCTGTTAATGAGAGGATTAAATCCATGAGTTAAATGATCTCTAAGAATCAGTGCGTCTCCCACTTCAGTGAACACACAGCAGGTCACCCAGGGATCACGGTGGGACGCAGACACTGATTCCGCAGTTGTGGACTTGGTGGCGGTGGGTGCTGTCTCAGTCCGTCTGGGCTGCTCTGCAGAGTGCCACAGACAGAGTGGCTTGTGAACAACAGACGCTCTCACCCTCTGGAGACTGAAAGTCCAAGATCGAGGTGGCAGAAAATGCCGTGTCTGAAGAGGAACCGTTTCATTGTTCACAGCGTCTTCTCGCTGTGTTCTCATGTGGCAGAAAGGCTGAGGGAGCTCTCCAGGGGCCTCCTTCATGAGGGCACTCATGCCATCATGGGACTCCGCTCTCACGACCTCATCACCTCCCAAAGACCATCACTTTGGGGGTTAGGATTTAACATACGCACTTTAGGGGGACACACACGTTCAGTCCACAGCAGCTGCATGCAATATGTTGCATTTCTAATTAGCTCACAGGCAATGCTGATGATACTGGTCCAGGAACCATACTTCGAGTAGCAACAAACCAAATAGCCACAGAGAGGAATTGACAGATGTAGCATTAAGGAAGAAAGATTCCTTCCAGTGCCAAGGAAACTCATCATAGTACCTACAATACAGTGTCATCCTGGAGGGACCAAGAGACCCTGGATAGTTGGCCCAGGACAGAATACTGCTGGGGGTTTGGAGGGTGGCAGTTAAAAAGCCAAGATCTGTTTACCTGTTAAAATATATATTCTTTATTAAAAATACATTTATTATATATATATAATTTATTCTCTATTATATAGGAGCCTGTGCCTGGAATGTGTAATCTCTGTGCTGCAGAAAGCCTAGAGGTCAGATAGGTGAGGGAGGCCACAGGCTTCTAAGTCCTTCTTCCCCTCCGAATCTTAGTAACAGAGTGACAGAAGGAAAGTCACTAATGAGTCCTTGCATGTGAGATGAATTTATGGACCTGTCTGCTTGATCAAGAATTAATGGATTGCATTTAACAAAAGGTCCTTTCTCTCCCCTCCACTTACAGCTGGCAGAGCCTTTATTATTATTATCATCCGTGGACCGATGCGAGATGAATGTGCAAGGCTGTAATGAGGGTGAACTCCTGGGTTAGCACACGCTTAACTGAAGCAAGGTCATGGGCTTGCTCTGTAAAGTCAAGGCCACTTTTCCTGTATGGCAGTAAACTGTCTCCAGACATGGGCAACCTGTGAGTATATGGAAGGTCATTGCTCATATATTCATATTTAAAATATAGAAATATTCGCACTCTTGATTTTTATCATAAATTGAAAATTTGCTTACCTTTGATCTATCTCATCAAAAGAAATACCATTCTTACCATTAATTGTCACAAAATATGTACATGCCCGGATAATTTTTGTATTTTTAGTAGAGACAGGGTTTCACCAGGTTGGCCAGACTGGTCTCAAACTCCTGACCTCAGACGATCTGTCTGCCTTGGCCTCCCATAGTGCTGGGATTACAGGAGTGAGCCACTGTGCCTGGCCAATTATCTCCATTTTTTCACAGGAGAGAACAGAATTGGAGCAACGCACCAGATGCACACAACCAGCAAACGTAGAGCTGGAATGCAAAGTCAATGCATGTGAACGTCCCAGCTCAGAGAGAGGTGGTGAGCAGGAGAGGACTGGGTGAAAATGGTTCCCACACACACCTTTGTCTTCATCATTTAGTTCTCCAGGGTGTCACACTGACAACACCACTTGATCTCCACAGCAATTCTGTGGCATTTGTGCACTTTATCCCCATTTTGCCAGCAAGGAAACTCAGGCTTGGAGCGGGTAAATCACCGCACAAAGCCTTACTGAACAGAGCACCAGGCCTCAAACTTTTGCTGGCATTGTCCTCCTTCACAGTTTACTTTAAGGCCTGTCATTTACTGGGGTAAAACACAAAAATTCCTTGTCCCCGAAAGACTGCAATTAAAGTGCCATTAGCACAGTAATGTACTAACCAATCGTTCCTCGGGCACAAGGGGGCGTGTCTACTGCTATTCAGTCTCAGTGGGTAAACTGGAGAGTCCTCCCACAGCGAGCAGATTGCGAGGGGGGTGTGTATGTGGGAGGACTCACGGGTTGGGGAGGCAGCAGTGGCGTTCTGTCCGAGCCTGTGTGTGTTGCTATAAAAGAATACTCGAGGCTGGGTAACTTATGAAGAAAAGAGGTTTATTTGGCTCAAGGTTCTGCAGGCTATACAAGAAGTATGATGCCAGCATTTGCTTCCGGTGAGTCCCTCAGGGGGCGTCCACTCGTGGCAGAAGGGGAAGGGGAGCTGGCATCAGATGGCAAGAGAGGAAGGAAGAGAGGAGTGTTGCAGGTGCCAGGCTCATTTCAACATCAGCTCTGGCAAAAACAGAGCAAGAACTCACTCCTTCCCGAGGGGACAAGAGGATGGCACCAAGGGGCACATGACCCCAAGACTCCAGACAGGCTCCGCCACCACCACCGGGAGTCAGATTTCAACATGAGATTTGGAGGGACCAGGTATCCCATCGATCCATCCATTCCAAGCATCCGTTTGACACCGAGAATGCACTCTTTCAGCACCTGTATCCATTCAACAAAAGTATTTTCAATTATGATCATGTAATAGGAATAATCGTCATTTTCCTAATTATTCTTTGGGTTTAAAACCAAAAATTGGCGGGGCACGGTGGCTCACCCCTGCACTCCCAGCACTTTGGGAGGCCTCAGGTAGATCACCTGAGCTCAGGAATTAGAGACCAGCCTGGCCAACATGGCGGAACCCCCCTCTACTAAAAATACAACAATTAGCTGGGCGTGGTGGCGGGTGCTTGTAATCCCAGCTACTAGGAAGACTGAGGCAGGAGAATTGCTAAAACACGGGAGGTGGAGGTTGCAGTGAGCGGAGATCGTGCCACAGCATGCCAGTCTGGGTGATGAGAGTGAAACTCCATCTCAAAAACAAAACAAAACAAAACAACCAACAATTATACTTTTAAAAAGCAATAAATTTCTTTCCTTTTTTTTCTTTTTACTTTTCT
>NW_012118821.1:10148981-10155460 GCF_000951035.1 Colobus angolensis palliatus
CCTCAGCCTCCTAAAGTGGTGGGATTACAGGCGTGAGCCACTGCTCCCAGCTAAATTTCAGTTTTAAAGACATTATTTATTCGAATTCAGTAAAATACGTAATATGTGAGCTAAAATCCGCACTATAACAGAAATATTTCACCTTGCAGTTCCCACTGCCCTGTTTCACTGATTCAAATTTTAAGCACAGGTGATCACATAGAATGAAGTGAAGTAAAGCAAGTGCTCCTTGTTTGTCTTTATAGTCACAGTGCTACCACGGTGTACTTAAAACCTGCTATTTAAATGCAGGAGGTTGCAGTGCCCACGAGTCAGATCAAACTGTGCCTGAAGCTAGCACTCTGCTTCTGAACCCAATCAACCTCCTGTGGCTGAACGAAGATATGTTGGAACCAAGTGCATAGCTGGGAGCCCTTGGGATTAATTCCCATGTAAGACATGTTCATTAAAAGATTAGGCATAAAAATGGAATTATACACATACAATTACAGGAGAGTTTTTTTCTGGGAGGAGTATCACTGACAGTGTTTAGAATTCCCAGTGCTCAGTTATAATAACAGAGCACTCTGACTTTCAGTCGGCTTGATCACTTTTTTTTTTTTGAGATGGAGTTACACTCTTGTTGCCTAGGCTGGAGTGCAGTGGCGCGATCTTGGCTCACTGCAACCTCCGCCTCCCAGGTTCCAGAGATTCTCCTGCCTCAGACTCCCGTGTAGCTGGGATTACAGGCACACGCCACCACACCCGGCTAATTTTGTATTTTTAGTAGACACGGAGTTTCACATGTTGGTCAGGCTGTCCTCGAACTCCCGACCTCAGGTGAGGCTTGATCACTCTTTTTAGGTTCTCTATGGCTAAGGTGACCCCCACATTGCCTGCACCATAGTGAAGTTCTCCCTCCCCAACCTTAGGTGTCATGGGTCATGGCAGGAGGTGAAGGTGTGGGGATTGTTGAATAATGAATGGATGGAATGCGATTATGGGTGGAGTTGCATCAGGAAATGGAGGCTTAGCACAGTGGCTCCCGCCTGTAATCCCAGCCCTTTGAGAGGCCAGTACAGTAGGATTGCTTGAGGCCAGGAGTTTGAGTCCAGCCTGAGCAATATAGTGAAACTTTGTCTCTACAAAGAATTTTTTTTCCAGAGACAGGGTCTCGTTCTGTTGTCTAGACTGGAGTGCAGTCGTGTGATCATAGCTCCCTGTAACCTCAAAACTTTTTTTTTTTTTTGAGATGGAGTTTCACTATTTTTGCCCAGGCTGGAGTGCAATGGTGCCATCTTGGCTCACTGCAAGCTCCACCTCCCGAGTTTAAGCGATTCTCCTGCCTCAGCCTCCCAAGTAACTGGGATTACAGGCGCCTACCACCACGCCTGGCTAATTTTTTGTATTTTTAGTAGAGACGCGGTTTCACCATGTTGGCCAGGATGGTCTTGATCTCTTGACCTCATGATCGCCTGCCTCAGCCTCCCAAAGTGCTGGGATTACAGGCATGAGTCACCGTGCCCGGCCTCAAAACATTTTTTTTTTTTTTAAATTATACAGGAGGCGCACACCTGTAGTACCGGTTATTTTGGAGGTAGAGGTGGAAAGATGACTTGAGCCCAGGAGCTTGAGGCTGCAGTGTGCTATGATTGCACCAGTGCACTCCAGCCTCGGCAACAGAGCAAGACCCTGTCACGACAACAAAAAATTAGGAAACGGACGTTTATGGCAAACTACTTCTGCCCCGAGGTTTCCTGTGGGTTTTGCATGATTGGCCCCCAGGGTGTGGGCAGCTAAGGTTCCAAACTGTACTGTTTCATCCTAGCACAGCACAGCTTGCAGGGGATAAGGCGGAATCTCAGCAGCACATCAGAGTAAGCGCCCAGCTATCAGGGGCCAGACCCACGGAGAAGAAGCCGTGCTCTGGGAGCCCCCTCCTCCTTCACTAGAGTCAGCGAAACAAAGCACTAGCCCCTGCTGGGACCTTGCTGCTCCCAGAGTCCTTGTGGGTGCTAGTTACAGCCTCAGACTAAGAGCCAGAAGATCTGCCATTGAAGTTTCAGTTCCAAAACTAATGCGATGACGTTGGGTAAGTCATAAAACCTCCAGGCTCAGTTTCTTCATCTGTTCAATAAAATCGACATCTGCCCTGCTGGCCTCACAGGGCCGTTGTAAGAAGGAGATGGAATAACAGAAATGAAGGAGGGAGGCCAGCGGCCACAGGGCGGGGAGCATCACGCACCGTGGCCTCCAACCAGATGGTGCGTCAGAGTCAGCGGGGGCTGCCCAAACACAAACCGCTGGGCTCCACCCCCAGGGATCCCTATGCTGAGGTCCGGGGTGAGGCCCAGAATTTCCATGTCTAACGAGTGCCCAGGTGGTGCTTTTGCTGCTGGTCCAAGGACCACACTTGGAAAACCATGACTTAGGTTTAGGAGGATGGGCTTTGGAGGCAGGTTTGAGTCCCGGCTGTACCACTTCCTGTCTACATGTCTGAGGGCAAGTGACTTAATCTTTACATCTCAGCTTTCTCAGCTATAGACAATATAATATTGGGAATGCAAATTAGTTCAACCATTGCGGAAAGCAGCATAGTGATTCTGCAAAGAACTTAAAACAGAACTTCCATTCAACCCAGCAATCCCATGGCTGGGTATATACCCAGAGGAATCTAAATTGTTCTACCATAAAGACACATGCAGGTGTATGTTCACGGCAACACTATTCATGATAGCAAAGACATGGAATCAACATAAATGCCCATCCACAGTAGACTTGATAAAGCAAATGTAGTACATATACATCGTGGAATACCACGAAGCCATAAAAAGGAACGAGATCATGTCCTTTGCAGCACCATGGATAGAGCTGGAGGCAAACTAAGGCAGAAACAGAAAACCAAACACCACGTGTTCTCACTTACACATGGCAGCTCCACAGTGAGAACACAGGGCTAACAGGAGGGGAACGGTGGGCACTGGGGCCTACCTGAGGGTGGAGGATGGGAGGAGGGAGAGGATCCGAAAAAATACCTATCGGGTACTAGGCTTATTCCTGGGTGATGAAATTATCTGTACACCAATCCACCATGACACGAGTTTACTCATAAAACAAACCTGCACATGGACCCTCAAACCTAAAATAAAAGTTAACAAAAAATTTTCCTGACTGACCTCTTCAGGAAGCGGGGCAGTCCTCAGTGTCACAAGCAATGCCAATAAAGAACAGGAACGCCACCTTTTTCAACTCCTGGGAGATGAATCCAACGCCTGAGCCTGCATTGCACGCACTCTTGCCCACATCGGCTCTCATCCCCACGCTCCTCGTTCCCGTCACCGGCCTATGCTGCAAACACCCTAGCAGTCACAATCAGTCACTTCTCTGTCTTACGGGTCTATTATTTCATTCTCTGTCCTGCAACCGAAACTCTGCGTTAACTTACCCATGTTTAGAACAGCTCCGTTCAATGATGAGAGTCACACAAGCCTTTAAAACTTTTCTGGTGGTCACATTTGAAAAGTAAAACAACAACAAATAACTTCATTATGATTATGATTATGATTATTATTGAGATGGAGTCTCATTCTGTCACCCAGGCTGGAGTGCAGTGGCATAATCTCGACTCACTGTAACCTCCGCCTCCCAGGTTCAAGCGATTCTCCTGCCTCAGCCTCCCAAGTAGTTGGGATTACAGGCACCCACCACCACACCCGGCTGATTTTTGTATTTTTAGTAGAAACGGGGTTTCACCATGTTGGCCAGGCTTGTCTCAAACTCCTGACCTCAGGTGATTCACCTGCCTCAGCCTCCCAAAGTGCTGGGGTTACAGGCGTGAGCCACTGTGCCTGATCACTAATTTTAAATGTATTTCTTTAACCCAGTGTATTCAAAATATTATCCGTTCAACCTGTGATCAATATACAAAATTAACAATGTGTTTTGTTTTTTTGGCAGTAATGAATGCCATGTTGGCTTTTATTATTATTTTTTTCTAATTTTACTGTAAGTTCCAGGATACAAGTACAGGACATGTAGGTGTTATATAGATAAATGTGTGTCATGGTGGTTTGCTGCACTCATCAACCTGTTATCTAGGTTTTAAGCCCTGCATACATTAGCTATTTGTCCGAATGCTCTGCCTCCCCTCGACCCCCACCCCTCTTAAAATTCTTTTTATTTTTCACACTGAGTCTTCAAAGTCCAGTGTGTATCATACAGCACATCTCAATAGCCACATGCAGGCAGGGTGTGGTGGCTCATGCCTGTAATCCTAACACTTTGAGAGGCTGAGGTGGGCATTGGACGATGCAGGTCTAGACAAGTGCCTGGTATATGGTGGACACAATTCTTGAATGGACTCTGAGAAATAAGCAAAAAATGGTTTTGTTATTCCTAATTTACAGAGTATAACAGATAATGGTAATAGTGACTTTTATTTGAGGTTATGTCATGTGTCAGGAATAGGCTATGCATACATTTATTATTTCATCTAAAATCTCATCCTCAAAACAAAAGCCTTTTGCAGTAGGAATTATCACTCCCATTGTTTTTTTTCAGTAGAGAAAGTTAAGTTTCGAAGGAGCTAAGTGACTGAGACTACATATACACTCATCTTCTGATTTCTGATCCTGTGTTTGTTCAGGATAAGAAATATCCTATATTTCTTTGAGCCAGAGATTAAGATAAAAAAGATTTTCAGGAGTAACCAGTCAATGAAAAGTCAAAATAAATAGTTTTGGCAACCGAGTGCGGTTGCCAAAGTGTTGGGGATTACCCAACACTTTGGGAGACCAAGGTGGGCAGATCACTTGAGGTAAGGAGTTCAAGACCAGCCTGGCCAACATGGTGAAACCTTATCTCTAAAAATTCAAAAATTAGCTGGGCATGGTGGTGCGTGCCTGTAATTCCAGCTACTCGGGAGGCTGAGGCAGGAGAATCGCTTGAACCCAGGAGGCAGAGGTTGCAGTGAGCCAAGATCACACCACTGCACTCTAGACTGGGTGTTGGAGTAAGACCCTGAAAAAAGAGAAAAGAAAACAAAGAAGAAAAGGAAAGAAAGAAGGGAAAGAAAGAAAGAGAGAGAGAGGGAGGGAGGGAAAGAAAGAAAAAGAAAGAAAGAAAAAGGAAGGAAGGAAGAGAAAGAAGAGAGGAAGAAAGAAGAAGAAAGAAGGAAAGAGAGAGGAAGGAGGGAAGGAAGGGAAGGGGAAGAGAGGAAGGAGGGAAGGAAGGGAAGGGGAAGAGAGGAAGGAGGGAAGGAAGGGAGGGGAAGGGGAAGGAAGAGAGAGGGTTTTGGCACTATGGAAAGTCATGTGGATGATCCTGCAAACATCCTCAGGTAATTCCAGCCTAGGACTTCTCAGGGCAGGTGAGTCCTTGTGATACAGGACCAGCTGGTATGCACAGAAAAGCAAGCCCTCGGTAGGTCAACCCCCAGATGTGCTGGTGAGGTGGGGCAGCTATCAGTTCATCCTGAGAAGCTTCCCGGGCATCTCTGGGCTTCCTCAGATACCTTCACAAGGGTAGGATGATCAGTCATCAACGGACTTTAGGGACAGCTGTGTGCGTCTTTTTATTTTAAAATAAGAATCCATCTTGAAGTGCAATAGGTAGGAATGAGGAATGAAAGTTATGGCCAATTTAAATTAAAATTAGGAAAGCTGAAAGGTTTAAAAGTGATGTTCTTTGGCCGGGCGCAGTGGCTAATGCCTGTAATCCTAGCACTTTTTAGGAGGCCGAGGCAGGCGGATCACTTGAGGTCAGGAGTTCGAAACCAGCCTGGCCAACATGGTGTAACTGCGTCTCTGCTAAAAATACATAAAAGTCAGCCAGGCGTGGTGGCAGGCACCTGTAATCCCAGCTACTTGAGAGGCTGAGGCAGGAGAATTGCTTGAACCCGGGAGGTGGAGGTTGCAGTGAGCCCCGATCATGCATCGTGCCACTGCACTCCAGCCTGGGCGACACAGGGAGACTCCGTCCAAAAAAAAAAAAAAAAGATATTCTTTGATTTCACAGAGGAACACAAAAACTGACCACGCCAATCTGCGCATCGCTTTTGCCTGGGCCGTTCCTTCTTCCTAGAATGTCCTGCTTCTTTCTAATTCATGTGAATGAACTTTTAAAAAAATTATTATCCTTCAAAACTGTATTTGCTTAGGCGTTCTGATGTGAGGCCCTTCTGACCCTCCAAGTGCAGTTGCTTCTCTGCTCTGTGTCTCTCGCTCCTCCAACAGCTTGTTCTGCCTGCGCACTATTTGCTGATGTGTTATCTCCATGGATTCTCGACTTTGTCACCTTCACCCCCAGGGCCTGACAAAACACATGGCAGGTGTGCAAAAGGCTTGTTAGAAAACCTTAAGAAAATTAAAGAAAAGTGGTTTAAAAATAATTGGAAAAACAATGTTTGCCAATGGAGACTTTTTTTTTTTTTTTTGACGGAGTCTCGCTCTGTCGCCCAGGCTGGAGTGCAGTGGCCGGATCTCAGCTCACTGCAAGCTCCG
>NW_012118821.1:10155515-10161952 GCF_000951035.1 Colobus angolensis palliatus
CCGCCACCTCGCCCGGCTAGTTTTTTGCATTTCTTAGTAGAGACGGGTTTTCACCGTGTTCGCCAGGATGGTCTAGGATCTCCTGACCTTGTGATCCGCCCGTCTCGGCCTCCCAAAGTGCTGGGATTACAGGCTTGAGCCACCGCGCCCGGCCTAGACTTTTTTTTTTGAGACGCAATCTCACTCTGTCGCCCAGATGCAACCTCCGCCTCTCGAGTTCAAGCGATTCTTCTGCTTCAGCCTCCTGAGTAGCTACAGGCGCAGGCGACCACGCCCGGCTAACTTCTGTATTTTTAGTAGAGCTGAGGGTTTCATCATATTGGTCAGGATGGTCTCGATTTCCTGACCTGGTGATCCACCCGCCTTGACCTCCCAAAGTGCTGAGATTACAGGCGTGAGCCACTGCGCCCCGCCAACCCATGGAGACTTTTAAAATAACTTGATTTGCTTACAGAGCAAAAGGTCAAATAGGGAGCAGAATTCTAAAAGTTGTGTTCTCAACTCAGTTTTCTCCCGGGTCGTGGTGCTTGAGGCACTGGACATGCCCTGGTTAAACACCCACGTGCAGTGGAGCAGGGAGGGGACGCGACCCTTCGGGAGTGTGCGCCCGAGGGCAAGGCGAGGCATGTGGATTCCACGGCCTCCCCTCTCGCCCTCCTTTGTGCTTATTCTAATTCATGAGTCCTAACATCTTTCTTCCCACTAAAAAATGTGCATTCATTCGTTTGGCCACAGCCCTGACTGCAGATCCGCATCCCGGGAGCTCTCGAGGAGCCGCGGTTACCGCACGTGGGCGCCGGGCGCCAGGGGGTTCAAGGGCTTCCCGCCGTGACCCGAGCGAGCCGGGGCTTGGCCCCCGAACGGCGACCTGGGGGCGGGGAGAGAAGGGGCCCCACACGGACCATCTCGACCTTCCTCTGCGGGGCTCAGGGCTTCAGCCCGCTCAGATGCGCCTAAGGCCCCGCTCCCATAGGCCCCGCCCCATCCCAGACCTCGCCAGACTTCCGGACCTCAGCCCTCGCCCCGTTTCTTCAAGTACCGACAGGAAGTTGACGAGTTTGGGCTCGTCGGGGACCGCGCTCCAGGCTCCGCCCGGCGACCCCTCCCCTCCTTAGGCCCCGGCTCTCATCAGGACTCCGCCCAGACGTGCGTCATCTTTCCGCGCCGCGGACGGAAGTGCGGTGGTGAGCGCTGCCGGGTCGCGCCCACGCTGGGCCGGGAGTCGAAATGCTTCCCAGTGCCGGGAGTGAGCGATGAGCTGGCTTGTGTTCCTGGCCCACAGAGTCGCCTTGGCCGCCCTGTCCTGCCGTTGCGGCTCTCGCGGGTTCGGGATGTTCTATGCCGTGAGGAGGGGCCGCAAGACCGGGGTCTTTCTGACCTGGTGAGTGGCCCGCCCGCCTAGGCGCCTCCCTGCCGGCACCGGGGTCGAGGGGAGGCCGGAGCTCGGCTGACCCCGGCGGCGGGAACCTGGCGGTCCTAGTCTGTGTCGCGCGCCGTGGCTGTGGGTGGTCGGGGGACCGCCTCGTCTTCCTGCTCGGCGGGCGGGGTTCCAGGAGGCTCACGGCCGGGATCTGGACCGCGCCGAAGACTTGTTTGGAATATCAGAAACGTTACCTGCAGGTTAGGGGTGGCCTAACAAACCCTGTGTTTAATCCTTCATCTTTGTTGCAGTTAAAGTACAACAAAAAGTGACACGTCCTGAGAACTAACCCCCATTACCAGAATTTCGGTACCAGCTAAATTGGGACTGGAACTCGGTACCTAATCTAATCTTCCCTTTTTAAAAAGGTAAATTCGAATAAGCCAGTATTTGCAGTTGGATCCTTGTAACCACCCTTGGAGGTGAGAGGGGTTATTCTCACTTGCAGGTGTAGTTCCTGTGGTCAGGAAGTTCCCAGGGCACGTAACTGACAGAGAAAGGCCTCGAGCCCAGGTGTTCTGCCTCTACCACCAGAACTCTTCCCACTACAGGATATCAAAGTTGGTTACCTGTGTTCCACGGCAGCTATAGTATTGAGGAAGAAGCATCTCAGAAGTTGACCTTTTTGTTGTAATGAAATGGTTAATATTTTTTTCAAAGACCCCAGTATTTTGTTACGCTTTGAGTTTGACGAAAGCCTTACGGTGCTGGTGCGCTGGCTGGCATACAGTAGAACCCACGTGTAGAGTCTGACGTGCAGGATGAAACTATAAGGCATGATTCTGCCCTTTTCACAGTAAAATTGGTCCTCCATATCCAGTTTGCATCCTCGGTTTCAGCTAACCATAGATCAAAAATATTTGGAAAAAATAAAAGTAGAATACAGTTTTAAAATACCCATAAAAAGACAGTACAACAACTATATACATTGTATTAGGTATTATAAACTGGAGATTATATAAAGCATACAAGAAGATGTGTGTAGGTTATATGCAAATACACCATTTTATGTAAAGGACTTAAACATCCTCTGATGTTGGTATCTGTGATGGGGGTGGAGGACTTCCTGGAATCCGTCTCCCTCAGATACCAAGGGACAACTGTATTTCCAACCTTAAGAATCTTGCCGGGCGCGGTGGCTCAAGCCTGTAATCCCAGCACTTTGGGAGGCCGAGACGGGCAGATCACGAGGTCAGGAGATCGAGACCATCCTGGCTAACACGGTGAAACCCCGTCTCTACTAAAAACTACAAAAAACTAGCCGGGCGAGGTGGCAGCGCCTGTGGTCCCAGCTACCCAGGAGGCTGAGGCAGGAGAATGGCGTGAACCCGGGAGACGGAGCTTGCAGTGAGCTGAGATCTGGCCTCAGCACTCCAGCCTGGGTGACAGAGCGAGACTCTGTGTCTCAAAAAAAAAAAGAATCTTAACAGAAAAGGGGATAAGTTAGGGAAGGAGGAAATAACATTGCACATCTTTTCCAGGAATGAGTGCAAAGCACAGGTGGACCGGTTTCCTGCTGCCAGATTTAAGAAGTTTGCCACAGAGGATGAGGCCTGGACCTTTGTCAGGAAATCTGCAAGCCCAGAAGTTTCAGAAGGTAGTCACCTGTCATGTCAGTCTGACATTTTAACCTATTCAAAGGCTTTCATATGCCAGATGGCATTTGATCTGTATAGCTACCCTCTAGGCATGTAGAGAACCTCGAGTGATCATTTTCATTTTACAAATTAGGGAACTGCTGAAAGCAGTTACAAATAGTGGTTCATATTACTTACAGTATTAGGGATAAGCCAGGACTCAGTTCTCCTGTTCCATTCAGCCTTTTATGCCATAATTCCTTGTCTTTTAAAAAAAATACTTGTCCAGCCTGGCCAACATGATGAAATTCCGTTTCTACTAAAATGAGAAAATTAGCCGGGCGTGGTGGCATGCACCTGTAATCCCAGCTACTTGGGAGGCTGAGGCGGGAGAATTGCTTGAGCCCGGGAGGTGGAGGCTGCAGTGAGCCGAGATTGCGCCACTGCACTCTAGTCTGGGTGACAGGGCAAGACTTGTCCAAAAAAAAAAAAAAAACTTGCATAGTTATTGGACTGAATGGGCTACAGTTTATAGGAATGAGTGTGGTTCTTTCATGGCATGCACCTTTGTGGTGTTTCCTTTTTATTGAGGACAGAGTCACACAATCTGAATTTTTTTGGTTTTTTCCTTCCCTGAGACAGAATCTCACTCTGTTGCCCAGGCTGGAGTGCAGTGTCGCAATCTTGGCTCACTGCAATCTCTGCCTCCTGGGTTCAAGCAATTCTCCTGCTTCAGCTTCCTGAGTAGCTGGGATTACAGGTGCGTGCCACCACACCTGGCTAATTTTTGTATTTTTTTTTTAGTAGAGATGGGATTTCACCGTATCAGCCAAGCTGGTCTTGAACTCCTGACCTCAAGTGATTCACCTGCCTTGGCCTCCCAAAGTGTTAGGATTCCAGGCATGAGCCACCATGCCTGGCCAGTTTCTTCCAATTTTATGTGTTATATAAAGTATGGTTATTCAAAGTTTAAAGCCCAATATAAGATTAATGCCCAATATAATTTGAAGTTTAAAGCCCATTATGCAGACTCAGATGAGTGGGTGACAACTTTAAAGCACAAGATTTTAAAAGTATTTCTGGATCTACACTGAGGAAGTGCTCTTACATGAATGTTACTTACAAACTTTTTACTACAGCAAATTAAAACTGAGCAGAGCATAATTTTAATTACCTTATCTTGAACAGCCTCTCTAGAATGGAGCCCCGAAAGAGTTAGTTTCCGAACCAGGGGCGACCCTCACTCAGTGCATCTGCTTCACCCACTCGGTCTTCAATAGCTTTTAAAGGACGTTCTGTTTGTTTGAGAATGAGGACACATGAAAAAGGCTCATCGATGTGACAGTTCTTACTGCTTACTGCATGACAGCCCATAAGCTGAGAGACAAGATGTTGGGGCAAGGAAGGCAACTTTTTTCCGAGAGCCACCAAGCCAAGAAGATGGTGGACTAATGTCCTGAAGAACCATCTTAAGTTAATAGAACTGGAGACTTCTTTTATGTTAAGGGAAGGGGAAAGAAAGGCGGAGGTGAGATCAGGAGGTGACGGATGAGCACAGACATCTGGATGGCAGTGAGGGTCCAAGGGATTGTGAAACTTCTCTGTCCTTGGTCAGGCCATGATGCTCCTATAAGTCTTCAGCATAACATTGTTACTTGTGTGTACTCCCTCTTTGTCTCCTTGGGGGTTAGTTTTGGGGAAGGACCACTGTCATACTTGCTTTAAACTAGAAATTCTTCCCATAGTTCTCTCAGCCTGTACGATCCCACCACGGGGATGTTAGGGGAGAGTGGAGGCAGTAATGCTGAGCCGCATTCTCACTGTTACAGCTGTTCATTTTTCTACCAGATGGAAAACTCAGTTTGAGACAGAAGGCAGGTTTGAAAATATGGCTCTTTCCTTCTTTGCTGGGTTCCTGATACTTCCTTTTCGTAATTTTCCTTTTCACGAATTTTTTGTTTTTAACCAATCAGTAATTTATTTGTATCTCAGTTCTTCCATGTTTCTGTTTTTATTAAGTACTCTAAATCCTAAAGCAAGCTAGTTCTTTGTGAATCTGCTTCTTAAAACTTTAGCGATCGCCTAGTCAGTGACTTAGGACTATAAATTGAGATTTAGTGCCTTTAATGATTCAGATCTGTATCAAAGAAAAAGCATTAGCCCCTTTGACAGTTTTTTGTTTTTTAACAGTACTTTTATCCTTATTTTAGAATTATTGAGCTATTTGCTGGTTTTTATGGTTTATATAAGCTGATTTAAGGTTAATTTACTTAAAAACTACAATTTTGTGAAGTAAAACTTAACTGACAAGTGTGGTTTTTTCCCTCCTTCAGAGTCTTGTCTATTCTGTAGAAAGTATCCATCTCTGTTACAGTAAGTAAAGCCAGTGTTTATATCAGTGTTAGGGTTCTATGAAATGACACTTTGACCTGGAGCGGAGTATTTGTGTTTACTTCAATAGAGCACCTAGAGGCAGGTAATGGAACCTGGCAGTGGAAACGCCGGCGTTGCTGACGCCGGGCCGATCACAGTCAGGTGTTGCCCAGGCTCCCTGAGCGCTCCAAGAGGTGTGGGTTGAGAAGCTCCACTAGGCCGGAGATTTGTCTTGTTCCTTTCTCGTAGGCGTTCTGTTTGTGCCCCATTTCTTCATCCCTGGTTTAGGAGTTGAGAGCTGGAGGCGAATCCTGTAGTGTTGGGTTAGGGTTGTTAGTTTGCAGGTAGGTGGTTGCTCCTGCGTCCTTATTTTCACACCATAAAATGATAGTGGGGGAAAAGTCATTTCAGATCACCTGGCCCAGGGCCTCATTTTACAGAAGCCCAGAGGGTTTAATTCAGTTGACGGAGTTCGCAGCTGATAAAAGGTATAGCACAAATTGAAACTCTGGTGTTTTGAGTCTTGGTCTAATTTAGTGGTTCTACTTCAGTTTCCATACTATTACCCAGTGAGTGAGATATGGGCCCTTCCCACATAACCCTGAGATGGTATTAAGAATCTCTTTGGGACTGGGCGCGGTGACTCACATCTGTAATCCCAGCACTTTGGGAGGCCAAGGCAGGTGGATCACAAGGTCAGGAGTTCAAGACCAGCATGGCCAAGATGGTGAAACCCCATCTCTACTAAAAATACAAAAAAAAAATTAGCCAGTCGTGGTGGCGGGTGCCTGTAATCCCAGCTACTTGGGAGGCTGCGGCAGAGAACTGCTTGAACCAGGGAGGCGGAAGTTTCAGTGAGCTGAGATCGCGCCACTGTACTCCAGCCTGGGCACAGAGCAAGACTCCGTCTCAAAAAAAAAAGAAAAATCTATTTGGGATTAACCTTGAGGCCACCCTGAAGAAAAACTTTGTTGCAAAAGAAGAACTACGAGAGAGTACTGCCCCTGAAGAGACCCAGTTGCTTCCTTTTAGTTTCTGGTCTCTGTTTCCTTCTTTTTTTTTTTTTT
>NW_012118821.1:10162299-10163341 GCF_000951035.1 Colobus angolensis palliatus
CCCGGCCTGTTTCCTTCTTTTTTTGAGATAGAGTCTCGGTCTGTTGCCCAGTCTGGGCTGGAGTGCTGTGGCGTGATCTCGGCTCACTGCAACCTCCGCCTCCCAGGTTCATGCCATTCTCTTGCCTCAGCCCTCCAAGTAGCTGGGATTACAGGCATGCGCCACCACACCCGACTAATTTTTGTATTTTTAGTAGAGACGAGATTTTACCGTGTTGACCAGGCTGGTCTTGAACTCCTGATCGCCAATGATCTGCCCGCCTCGGCCTCTCAGCCCTGTTTCCCTTTCTTAATATGTCCCATTATCTGTTTATTAAAGCTAGACTAACCTGTACCCTGTAAGCCCTCCTGGAGGTTCTAAATTTAGTGTGCATGTAGTTGTATTTGAGGCGGGGAAGGGCTGAACCATGGACATGACTCATCTTTTCTTAGATTTATTTATTTTTAAGCAAAGGAGTCTCATCATGTTGGCCAGGTTGGACTCAAACTCCCGGGCTCAAGTGATCCTCGTGTATCAGCCTCCCAAGTAGCGGAAACTGTAGGCAGGCACCACTGTGCCCAGCAGCACCACTCGTGTTATATACACAGTTTTGGGCCATGTTTTTCCTGGAGAAAGAGCCCCTTTGATTTCAAACTGTCCATGATCCCTAAAGGGTCAAGAACCCTTGGTATCATTATCTCCATCAAAACCACACTTTACTTTCTTTTTTTTTTCTTTGAGACAGAATATCACTCTGGTTGTCCAGGCTGGAGTGCAATGGCGCGATCTTGGCTCACTGCAAGGTCCACCTCCCGGGTTCAGGCAATTCTCCTGCCTCAGCCTCCCAAGTAGCTGGGACTACAGGCATGCGCCACCACTCCTGCCTAATTTTGTATTTTTAGTAGAGATGGGGTTTCTCCATGTTGGTCAGGCTGGTCTCGAGCTCCCAGCCTCAGGTGATCTGCCCACCTTGGCCTCCCAAAGTGCTTGGATTATAGGTGTGAGCCACCGCATCCAACCAACCAGATTTTACGTTCAGCAGAAGCCTTGCTATTGTCTTCAC
>NW_012118821.1:10163731-10165823 GCF_000951035.1 Colobus angolensis palliatus
GGCGGCGTGGAGGGGGGTTGCGGCGGCGTGGAGGGGGTCATTGCCTCGTTTCGCTCGTTGTAGGGCCACATACAGAGGGTGTTTTTAAGTCTGATTTAATGATACTAAATAACTTAAGACAATGTCTTCGTTCTCTAGCATTTCGTGTTATGTTCATTGTTTCCAGCTCATGAGTGGACTCTGTCTTTCAGGGCAGGAAGATCAACATGGACGAGAATTGCAGACAAAAGCCAGCAAGCGACTCCGTGAGCCACTGGATGGAGATGGAGATGAAAGTGCAGAGCCGTATGCAAAGTACATGAAGCCGAGCCTGGAGCCGGCGCCTCCAGTTAGCAGAGACACGTTTTCCTACATGGGTACATCTTCCTTTGGTTTTCAAATTTTAATATATAACCATCATGAGCATGTTATGTGTAAAAGGTGTTTCCCACTTAATGGGGAGAGTTTGAGCTGATGTTTATCATCAGCTCATTCTTATGTGTAAAGATTATTTAGAAATCACTAAGGCCATTATTTTATGATTGATCAAGTGGTGCAGAATTAAACCTTTGGATGTTCTTAGGAAAACCCTTACATGTAAATGAACAACTGTAATCTTCTGAAATCTCAGTGCTCCCTGTGCATGCAGTACTTAATGTTATTAAGATAAAATGTGAAGACTCCAGCTTTTTCAAATAAGAAACAGCCCGCACGCCGCTGCTTGTTACAATTGATTAGCACCTTTCCTACTCAATCTTTGGAAAACAGGAGATGCTGTTTTATCCTGAGAAGCAAGGTGGTAGTGAACTTTTCTGCTACCTTTCACTCCAGGAATCAGTTGTATGTATTTACTGACTCACAGAATAGAAGTCTCCTTTGTGTCTTTTACACATATGAGCAGAAAATAGAAATAAGTAGCATTAAAAAATATAAATCAGTATATTTATAGGTTCTAATTTAATTCAAGGGAAACCAGTAGAAAATGTTTTGCCAAGCTGTATTATTTATAGATACGTTTTGCAGTTAAGTAAAAAAAGATCAAACAAGTATTCTTTATTTGGTGATTTACTGGTAGGAATTGAAGCAAAGATTTGTGGAGTCACGGGGAGATGAGCCGTTTCCAGGCACTGACCGTTGCTGGAGGCTCGGTGGCCTGGAACATGGTGGGTGGCAGGTGCGGGCTTCTGAAACAGTTCAGTGGCTGGGCGGCAAGTTTGTAGTCATGCTGATACAGTCAAGTCCCAGCTGAACTGAGGAGCCTTGACCGACACCCACACTCCCCTTGGCTCTCAGCCCCGCTCCTGTGAGGAGCACGTCCCCATCCCTGCCCCTTCACCGCCACTGAGTTCAGTTTGCCGTCCTTCGGACAAGTACTTCCACTTCCTGCGCATGTCACCTCTGTTTGCCCTCTCGCCCAGCTCTTTTAACACTTTGCAACCTGACTTTTGCTCCCCCCACACTGCTGAAGTGTCCTGGTCACCGGTGGCCTAAAAGTGCCCCCATCAGTCCTTTTTTACCTTGTTCTTTACAGCATTGGTATGTCAATCACACCCTCTATCAAGAGGGAAAGAAGCAAAGACAGAACTATACTTAACTAGCAGCAAATATACCAGGGAAGAAATTAGACCAGCACTGGTCAGGAGACTGGGCCCTCCGGCAGGTAGGGTCACCGTCATGCTGAGGCACTGCTTGTCTCTGGGAGTGAAGGTGACCCTGCTGTGGAGACAGAGTCATTGTCCTTTGAACCTTCAGTGTGGGTGTGAACAGTAGTTCTTACTGCAGCAGGCTCTAGTTGTACAGAGTGACTGCCTTCACCCCGAATTGCCTGGCCTACAAGATCAAAATGTAAGTGGATTCCAAGCATAAATGTTAGGTGCCCCCTTGTAAGGAATTGAGCCTATTTTCCCAGAGAGAAAGCGTCTGCAGCACTGTCAAATACCCTCTCGGGTTAAACTGCTGATTCAACCTAGGGGATCTTTGAGGTGAATTTCAGTTTTTTTTTTGAGACGGAGTCTCGCTCTGTCGCCCAGGCTGGAGTGCAGTGGCTGGATCTCATCAGCTCACTGCAAGTTCCGCCTCCCGGGTTCACGCTGTTCTCCTGCCTCAGCCTCCC
>NW_012118821.1:10166085-10180935 GCF_000951035.1 Colobus angolensis palliatus
ACAGGAGACTTTGTTGTCGTCTACACTGATGGCTGCTGCTCCAGTAATGGGCGTAGAAGGCCTCGAGCGGGAATCGGCGTTTACTGGGGGCCGGGCCATCCTTTGTAAGTAAACAAAGCAAGCAGAGTTTTACTGAATCATGTTCCACAACTTGTGAAAAGATGAGGCGGGATCTGCATATTGTTTGATTATTGGGAAAACCTGCAGATAAATAGCTCTGGCAGCGGGTGGCAGAGGAGCAGCTTTGGTTCGTGTTGGGGCTAAGCAGCATTGCTTTTCGGAGTGTCAGGTACCTCAGCTTTACTTCCTTTGCTTTTTTTTTTTTTTAAGACAGGGTCTCACTCTGTTGCCCAGGATGGAGCGCAGTGGCACAAACACAGCTCACTGCAGCCTCAACCTTCTGGGCTCAAGTAATCCTCCCACCTTGGCCTCTCAGAGTGTTGGGAGTACGGGCGTGAGCCACCACACCTGGCTCTGGCATTTCTTTCTTGCCCTGTAGAGGAGTCTTTTTTTTTTTGAGATAGAGTCTCACTGTCACCTAGGCTAGAGTGCAGTGGCGCGATCTTGGCTCACTACAAGCTCCGCTTCTCAGGTTCACGCCATTCTCCTGCCTCAGCCTCCTGAGTAGCTGGGACTACAGGCACCTGCTACCACACCCAGTGAATTTTTTGTATTTTTAGTAGAGATGGGGTTTCACCGTCTTAGCCAGGATGGTCTCAATCTTCTGACCTAGTGATCCGCCCGCCTCAGCCCCCCAAGAGGAGTCTTTTTTTTAGTAGAGATGAGGTCTCACTATGTAGCTCAGGCTGGGCTCAAATTTCTGGGCTCACACGATCCTCCCACCTTGTCCTCCCAAAGCGCCGAGATCACAGGTGTGAGCCACCACCCCGGCCCAAAAATTGTTCATTCTTGTAGGAAACTGGATCTCCTGGTGACCCCCATTTTAAATAACTTGTCTGAGGATTTTTTGGTTCCTTGATTTCATTTCCTCCTTTACTTCTTGGAGGTTTTTAGTAGCTTAGTCTTGCTGATAAGCTTTTACACCAAGTGACCTCACTTCCTCTTAACTCAGGAGTCACATGGCACACTGGGAGATGGTCTTGGGAGGCATGCACAAGGGGGCAGTCTCCGGACTTGGAAGCCGTCACATCAGCAGACTGTCTTCGAGATGATGCTTTGTGTTTCAAAAGGCACACAGGGTGAAGTGAAGTGCGCTTACCCAAACACACCTAGCCCCTGGATGTGAATGAACTTGAACTGTAGTGGGTAGCCGTAAGATTCAGTGTAGAGGAGGAATTTCAGCCCTGCGAAATCACCATGCACCAATGCCGACCTGCATTCTCCAGTGTTTACCTGTGCCCACGAACGCAGGGAGGCAGATTTGATGTAATTGTTCCATAATAATACCACTTTACATTTCTGTTGCACTGTACAGTTTACAAAGTTCTTTTACTTACTTTCACGTTACCATTTCATTTTAGCTTGGAACCCTGGAAGAGGAGGCAAGCGTGGGTCGCACTGAGTATCCGTGGGCTTAGCGCTTGCCCAGGATACATGCTAATGCCTCTCAGGTCCAGAAATTCAGCCTCACGCCTGACTTCTGACTTCTGGTCCAGTGTTCCTTCTACGATACCATACCATGGTGTTTTTCAACAAAGTGTTAATATTGTGGGTTTGGTTTTTTTTTTTCCCTCATCGATTTCATATTTTACTCTCATCACACTGGGCTGGGAGAGGATGGGGTTGTACCCCAGTGTATACAGTTGCTATTCTGTGGTCTTTCATGCAGAATCAAGATCTAGGTTCTAATTGTCTGTAAGTTGAGGATTTGGATCAGAGTCAGAAGACATCAGCTGCTTCTGTTTCTGCTGGGGCTACTGGGAGTACGGCAGGAAACATACCAAGAGCTGACCACAGAGGGTTCGTGTTCCAGGGGTCCCGTCTGGATACTGAAGATCCTCCGTGGAGATCATGGCTGGGCTGGGAGATGCGCCTCAAAGCAAACGGGATGGCACAGACCTGGGGCTGGTTCTCAGAAGCTGGAAGGACAGACATTGTCTGTTTGTCTGTATCCAGAATCGTGTGTGGCCTCTTTGGAAGCACGGGGGGGCCATGGAGGCTCCTGGGCCTCAGGTTGGCCTCGTGGGCAGTTCAGTAGGAATCCTGCAGACTTCCTGTCTGGGGACATTGTTACCAGCTCTTCTTTCTGTGCCTGTGTTTGAGATGCTGGGCACTTGCTTTAGACCAGCAATCTCCAACCTTTTTGGCACCAGGGGTCAGTTTTGTGGAAGACGATTTTTCCACAGGGCATGGGGTGGAAGGATGGTTTTGGGATGATTCAAGCATATTACGTTGATTGTGTACTTTATTATTATTACATTGTAATATATAATGAAAGAATTTTACAACTTGCCATAATGTAGAATCACTAGGAGCCGTGAGCTTGTTGCCCTGCAGTTAGACAGTCCCATCTGGGGTGACGGGACAGTGATAGATGATCAGGCAGTAGATTTTCATAAGGAGTGCGTAACCCAGATCCCTTGCATGCACAGTTCAAGGTAGGGTTCATGCTCCTGTGCAAATCTAATGCCACTGCCGATCTGACAGGAGGCTGAGCTCAGGTGTTAACGTGAGTGATGGGGAGTGGCTATAAACACTGATGAAGCTTTGCTGGCTTGCCCACCTCTCTCCTGCTGTGCAGTCTGGTTCTTAGGCCACAGACTGGTACCAGTACATGGCCTGGGGGTTGGGGACCCCTGCTTTAGACCATTTATTATTCTTCTGCCTCAACTCTTTGCATTCAAAAAATGCCCATTCTTTTTTGTTTGCTTGTTATTATTTATTAATGAGACAGGGTATCACTCTGTTGCCCAGGCTGGAGTGCGGTAGCATGATCATAGCTCACTGCAGCCTCAAACTCCCAGGCTCAGGTAATCCTTCTGCCTCAGCCTCCCGAGTGACTGGGACTATAGGTCCACACCACCATGCCCAGCTATTTTTTTTTTATTTTTTTAAGTAGAGATGAGGTCTCACTATGTTGTCAGGCTGTTCTCAAATTTGTGGGCTCACACGATCCTCCCACCTTGTCCTCCCAAAGTGCTGGGATTACAGGTGTGAGCCACCATGCCTGGCCCAAAAATTGCTCATTCTTTTAGGAAACACTGGATCTCCTGGTGACCCCAAATTTTAAATAACTTGTCTGAGGGTTTTTTCTGGTTCCTTGATTTCATTTTCCTGTTTTACTTCCTGGAGGTTTTTAGTAATTTCAGTCTGAAATCTCACTGTCCATTCTTCTTCCTGAGTTTTCTCCTGGGATTCTTTCTGCTGCAGCCATAGGGCCTAACTCAGGGTCCACAGATAACTAGCTCTTACTTCCTCTGCCCTAGTGGAACCAATGAGAGTCAGAACGTGCCCGAGTGTGGAAACCTGTTTGCTCCTCTCTGCTTCTGGGAGTCTCTCTGTTAGTTTGATTTTTATATGATACTTTTATATTTCAAATAAGAATACACACTAGTTTGTTATCCATTAAGAAGAATCACTTTGAGGCCGGGCGCGGTGGCTCAAGCCTGTAATCCCTTTGGGAGGCCGAGACGGGTGGATCACGAGGTCAGGAGATCAAGACCATCCTGGCTAACACGGTGAAACCCCGTCTCTACTAAAAAAATACAAAAAACTAGCCGGGCGAGGTGGCAGGCGCCTGTAGTCCCAGCTACTCGGGAGGCTGAGGCCGGAGAATGGCATGAACCTGGGAGGCGGAGCTTGCAGTGAGCTGAGATCCCGCCACTGCACTCCAGCCCGGGAGACAGAGCGAGACTCCGTCTCAAAAAAAAAAAAAAAAAGAAGAAGAATCACTTTGAGAATTCACTTTATAATTTTATTTTCTTTTGTACTGTTTTGAAACAGAAATGTAGGCATTAGACTTCCTGGGCGACAGACAAACCAAAGAGCAGAAATTCATGTAAGTTATCAGATACATTTAAGCCTCTCATTTTTGAGCATTGAGTATGAACTTATAAACTAATTCTTTTTTTTTTCTACTTATATGTACAAGATATTTGAAGAAGAGACTTTGGTTTAATAGCAATTTTGAAAAATAGGAATTTTGTAGAAAAATTCTAAAAACTTATTTCAGCTAGATGTCTGCACAGGAGAATTGTATGTATAGTGTTTCATACAGAGAATACAGTCATCACAGTACAGAGGGGGTGTTTCCATTTTGAAGTACTTTTGAACTTCAGTAATGTCAAAGTTGAACATTTTCTGTAGCATGACTATCGACTTGTCTTTTCAAGGCAGCCTGCAAAGCCATTGAACAAGCAAAGGCTCAGAACATCAGTAAACTGGTTCTGTATACAGACAGTATGTTTACTATAAACGGTAAGCTTTCACATTTGATTTCTTCTGTTTTTCCAGTAACTGTGAAGGGAAATTGGTAGGAAGTGTTATAACAGGGCAGGACCCAAATGGGAACGTTGAGGGGGATGACATTGGTGTGTCAGGTATCAAGCAAAGAGTGAGGATTTTGGAGTCTCCCTTCTGCTGCTCTGATGTTTTCCACATGCTTATTTCTTTGCCAGGCACTGGAGATGCAGTCAGAAGTGGAAGTGGCTCTGCTCTAGTGTTACTTCTAGTCTGTGTGTGTATAAGTCACTTAAGATGGCGTGTTGCCTGCTGCTTTGGGCAATGCCCTGAATAGGAGCATGTAGGGGATGCTTATGAGACTGGGGAAGGCTCCTGGGAAAAATGACATCTTAAGCTGACAGCTGTAGGTAGAATACACGTTAGGGGAAAGGGAAGAGAAGGGGGTATTTCAGGCTGTGCCAAAGGGTAAAGCACTGAGGCCAGCTAAGGAAGTGAAGAGTCAAGGATGGTGACTCAGAATACCAGTGGGATCAGTTATAAGAGGTAAGACTAAGGAGGTGAAAAAGGCAGGACTCTCAAGATTGACTCACCAGTGATCATGCATTTTTGTAGGTATAACTAACTGGGTTCAAAGTTGGAAGGAAAATGGGTGGAAGACAAGTGCAGGGAAAGAGGTGATCAACAAAGAGGACTTCGTGGCACTGGAGAGGCTCACCCAGGGGATGGACATTCAGTGGGTGAGTATCTTAAATGTTCATGTTTTATGGCTATTATGACCAAATAAGCTAAGTTTACTAGAGATTAATGGTTTATGTAAGTGGTTTCGTGACATAACAATTTCCATGTATATTAAAACATATTTGAGGCCGGGCACAGTTTCTCATGCCTGTAATCCCAGCAGTTTGGGAGGCTGAGGTGGGTGGATCACGAGGTCAGGAGTTCAAGACCAGCCTGGCCAGTATGGTGAAACCCCATCTCTATTAAAAAATACAAAAATTAGCCAGGCATGGTGGTGTGCGCCTGTAGTCCCAGCTACTCAGGAGGCTGAGGCAGGAGAATCACTTGAACCGGGAGGCGGAGATTGCAGTGAGCCGAGGTCGCGCCACTGCACTCCAGCCTGAGCAACGATATGAGACTCCAAGACTCCGTCTCAAAAACATAAAACTATCTGAGGCTGGGCACAATGGTTCACACCTGTAATCCAGCACTTTAGGAGGCCCAAATGGGCTGACTTCTTGAGCCTAGAAGTTCAAGACCAGCCTGGATAACATAGTGAGACTCTGTTTCTAGAAAAAATAAAAAATTAGCCAGGTGTAGTGGTGCATGCCTGTAGTCTACTCAGGATGCTGAGGTGGGAGGATGACTTGAGCTGGGGAGGTCGAGGTTGCAGTGAGCCAAGATTGTACCGCTGCACTCTAGCGTGGGCGACAGAGCAAGACCCTGTTTCAAAAAAACAGACCCACCCACATACACACGTTTGATTCTTTCCCTTATCATACAAGTAATACGGTTTTTTGGTTTGGTTTGGTTTGGTGTGGTTTTTGAGACAGAGTCTCACTCTGTCACGCCAGGCTATGGCGTAATCTCATTGCAACCTCTGCCTTCTGGGTCCAGGTGATTCTCATGCCTCAGCCTCCCAAGTGTTGGGGATTACAGGCATATGCCCCCACACCTGGTTAATGTTTGTATTTTTAGTAGCGATGGGGTTTTGTCATGTTACCCAGGCTAGTCTTGAACTCTTAACCTCAAACGATCCACCTGTCTTGGCCTTTCAAAGTGCTGGGATTACATTTGTTTTGTGTCACTTCCTATATATTTTTATTTTATGATAAAGAGGTTTACAACTAAATAAATAATCATGTCAAACCTTTATTATTGTTTTGAGACAGAGTCTCGCGCTGTTGCCCAGGCTGGAGTGCGGTGGCGCAATCTCGGCTCACTGCAACCACAAGTAATACAATTTTAGCGAGAGTATCACTAGGCATAGAATACATAGGCAGTGTGGTTTGAGCGATGTTCTACGAAACTTACATTTTGTTAAGAACACAAACTAACACCCAGCCTGGGCACATGACACTACTATGACAGCTGCATGTCACCCTGTTCGTTTCTTTGGCATGCATCATAATGTTAAATAAAACTATCAGTGTATTTTGTTTCAAACAATAATAAGGTTGTGTGATTAAAGCCTTGGTAATAGAGCTTTTATGCCAAGATGGAAGCATTTTTTAAAATTATAGATCGTGTTTATTAAAAAGTGTTTTTTAAGCAATACAGAACAAATTAAACTGCAACCATTGTCTCAGCCCTGCCTTGTTCTGCCTTCCCGGAACCACTGATAACAGTTTGGTAGCCTGATGTGTAAATTTGCTTTGGCACCGTAAATGTAGACAGTAAATAAGTACATTATTTTTTCTGACAGCACTGCAAGGGAAGCGTGTGTGTGTGTTGCATACATATCCATCCACCCATCTGTACATACATGTGTTTTGCCTGGAAAGCTTATCAAGTACCATTGATAAGTGGGGGAGGAAATAGCAATATGAACGGTAAAATCCAATTTGTAGAAAAACAAAATGGAATGTTTGTAAATACATCCGTTGCGTAAACGCATGAAGAATCAACAGCGTGCTGTTGAGGATCACGTTTGGGGAGAGGAGCGTCGAAGTTGAGCTTACGCTGTGCAGTCTGTTCTGAATGGTTTTTTGTGGTGAGAATATAGTCATGTGTTGCTTATGTAAAGATGAGTAAAAATAAAAGGGAAACATTTATCTTAACAGATGCACGTTCCTGGTCATTCGGGATTTATAGGCAATGAAGAAGCGGATAGATTAGCCAGACAAGGAGCTAAACAATCGGAAGACTGAGCCATGTGGCTTTAGTCCTTGGGAGAGCTTGAGCCAGTGGCTGTCTTGCTACTTGTGCTTACTGGTGTGGAAAACAGCCTGCAGGTGGGACTGTCGCGGTGATGGGCACATGCGTCTTTCACACGGAATCAGGCACAGTGGCCTTCTGTTTTCATAAAAAAATGGTTAAGTATATAATAAATTGAACATCTTTGAGATTGGAGAATTATGTGAGATTTCCGCATTATATTTACTGGGTTCGATATTGTTCTTGCTTGTTTTATTGCAGACAAGCAAGGCAAATGGCCTAAAATTCTGTGGCTTATATTTTGATAAGAAATCAAAAAACCATTGGTTAAAAGATGCAACTCAGAAATCTGGAAGTGTTCTGGAAGCTTCCATTTACCGTCCAGTCCACAAGACTGAGTCTCCTGCTTGTGTAGGTGACTTGTGCCCATGGGTACCTTAGAGAAAGGTGCTGCCCAGGGCCTGGATGCACAGCTCAGTGGGCAGGGTGTAGGCTGGGTCTCAGCCCCATGTGCCTGCTTGTTGGGCACTTAGTATAGGGCAAAGCCTGCCTGCAGGCGACCCTGGCTGGTAGGCCATTCTCCAGAAACAGCTATGACTTGTAAAAGACTAAAATGCATAAATAAATCTTTCAAAAATCTATTTGACTCTTTTGTTTAAAACTGTGCAAATTAAAAAAAAAAACACCGGTTGGGCACGGTGGCTCACTTCTGTAATCTCAGCACTTTGGGAGGCCAAGGTGGGCAGATCAGTTGAGGTCAGGAGTTTGAGACCAGCTTGACCAACATGGCGAAACCCTGTCTCTACTAAAAATACAAAAAGTATCCAGGTATGGTGGCATGGGTCTGTAGTCCTAGCTGCTTGGGAGACTGAGGCACAAGAATCACTTGAACCAAGGAGGCGGAGGTTGCAGTGAGCTGAGATTGCGCCACTGCACTCCAGCCTGGGTGAGAGAGTAAGATTCTGTCTCAAATAATAATAATAATAAAAGTTTGACATGATTATTTAGTTTTAAACCCTTTTATCATAAAAACATACAGGAAGTAACACAAAACAAATGTATAGCTTACGAATGATTACGATTGTAAGGTGAATACCTTTGTGTCCACCACCCAGGGAAGAAATAGTACTTTGTCAGATACCCCAGAGGGCTCTCCAAGTGCCCCTCCAGCCATAGCCCCCTTCTTTTCCTGCTCCTTGCCCCCAGAAGTAATCCCGACTTTTACAGAAATGACTTTCTTGGTTTCTTGATGGCAGTTTAGTCTTGTCTGCTTTTTTTGTTTTTTTAACTACTTCAGTGTCCATTTGCAGTCCCGTCTGTCTCGCTGTTTCCCCTGCCATTTATCTGTTAAAGGGCCTGGGCTGTTTGTCCCATGGCTTCCCACAGGGTAGATTGTGCTGACCGCGTGGTCATGGTGCAGTTCAGCATGGCCCTCTGTCTTTCCTGCACATTGGCAGCTGGGTCCAGAGGCTTGATGAGCCTCAGATTTGATCCCTTTGGCAGAAGAATAGGCGGTTAAGTGCTTTGCTCAGGAAAGCACCATGTTGACAGCAGCTGATTCTCAGTGCCAAGATCTGTTAATTATTTGGGGTTGTAAAATGGTGGTATTCTTATTCTGTCATTTTGCTTGCCTTTATTAGCTGGAATGGTTTTCTAAGAAAGTGTTTTCTTTTTTATGCTTCTTGGGTTACCCAGTGGTACAGTTCATATAGGAAGGGCAGGATAAATGCTTGATTCTTTGCTCTTCTACACTAAGTTTTTAAGATAATGCACTAGTTGTCAAGGAAGGTGAGCGGTGAACGGTTGTTACTTATATACAAGAATTCATGGGCAGGGCATGGTGGCTTATGCCTGTAATCCCAGCACTTTGGGAGGCTGAGGCGGGAGGATCACGTGAGCCCAGGAGTTTGAGACTAGCCTGGGCAACATAGTGATACCCTGTTTCTACAGAAAATTAAAATGAAATCAGGTGGGTGTGGTAGTGCCTGCCTGTTGTCCCAGCTATTCTGGAGGCTGAGATGGGAGGATCGCTTGAGATGGGAGGATCGCTTGAGCCCAGGAGGTCGAGGATGCAGTAAGCTGTGACCATGCCACCGCACTCCAGCCTGGGTGACAGCAAGTCCTTATCTTAAAAAAAAAAAAAAAAATAGAATTTATGGAGTTAAGCATATTTGGTGGATTTCAATCCATTGTGATTTTTATCTTTATTTAACTCAGACAAGCTTATTCGGTCAGTGAGAGGGAGCCTCTTCAGCTTGGCTCTTGATTTCTTTTGATAAGCATGCATACGTGCACATGCATGTGTGCACAGACCACACGCACAGTTATTGATAGCTCCCTGCAGACTGGCATGTCAAGATGCTCTAGGCCTATTTTATACAGCTTCTGCTCCAAACCTGTCTTAAAAGAAAAACCTTAGACAAGTTAGCAGTTTAATTGAGCAGAAAATAATTTCTTCAGCTGGGTAGCCCTCAGGACCAAAAGTGGTTCAAAACTGCGCATTGTGTGCAGGCTGTATTTATAGCCAGAGGAAGGGAAAGACACGTACCTGGCCAGACTGACTGCAGATCAGCCTCCGCCGCACGTGGGCATGTTTTGGCAGCCGTCAGTCTGTGATTGGTGAGACTCAGCTGCTTGGTACAGAAGTGTACTCTTAAGTCAGGTCCCAGTTTGTGTATACATTAAGTGAGGTTATAAGTCACTATGTACAGAGGCAGTTTTAGGCCAAACTTAATTCCGTTTAACACTTGGAATCCATTATTTTTCCCAGAGTCTCTGGTAGAGATGGTATTTCAGATCCACAGTTGAGGATGCTCATTGCTGTCGGGTTGGTCATTGTTTCTAGACTTTTTTTGGACAGAGCTTTAAAAACATGCAAACATGCCTGTAATCTCAGCACTTTGGGAGGCCGAGGCGGGTGGATCACGAGATCAGGAGATCGAGACCATCCTGGCTAACATGGCGAAACCCTGTCTCTGCTGAAAATGCAAAAAATTAGCTGGGCGTGGTGGCAGGTGCCTGTGGTCCCAGCTACTCGGGAGGCTGAGGCGGGAGAATGGCGTGAACCCGGGAGGCGGAGCTTACAGTGAGCCGAGATCGCGCCACTGTGCTCCAGCCAGGGCGACAGAGCGAGACTCCATCTCAAAAAAAAAAAAAAGCAAACATTGCACACACATTTAAAGGAAAAAATATTTTCTGAGCCTATATTGATACTCCTAATACAAATTCAGGGTTCTGGGGCCTTTACGTAGCCTCTTCTATATGATATCTGTGCCTCCTGCACTCGGAATCCTCCTTCTCAAGACACAGGATGATGGCATGGAATATCCTGTAATCACTCACTTGTTTTATTCCTCTTTAGCATTTAGCATTTAAAACAAATATAATACCATAGCATTAATTGTGATGATGAAAACAGCACATTGTCAGAAAAGTCACTCTCTTTCACTACCATTGACTCATTCCTGTGTTTTCAGTTCTCATAACTGGTCTATAGTCAGTGTCATCTTGGGGACAGTATTCCTTGAGTTTCTGATGTTGAATTCAGTTTTGCCAGATACAAAATTCTTGCCTCAGATTTTCTTTATCTTGTTTTATTCTGTTATCTTCCAGCATAAAGTGATGCATGAAAAGCCTGGTGAATCTGTTTTCTTCCCCTGAAAGTCATATGCTCTTTTTACTTAGATGCCCAGAGGATTTTTTCCTGTTTCTGTCAAGCCGGCAGTTTGATTGGAACATGGCATGTGTTGGTATTGGTTGTCCCGGTCTGTATTTGCAGGTGTATGGTGTGCTCTTTCTATGTGTACTTCACATCTGTTATTTTAAGATTTGCTTGCACTGGAGTTTAGTGTTACATTTTTCTTGCTTTGGCTTTTTTCTTTGGGGTTTCCTGTATCTGTACGTTGAAATCTAAGTTGCCTGTTTCCAGTGTTTGCCACTGTCTCTTGAATCTCTTTTATCTCTTTTTTTGTTTCTGTTTGAGTTTTTAAAGTTGTTACTGTACCACTTTTGTTTTGTTATTTAAAATAGAAACAGTGTCTCACTCTGTTGCCCAGGCTGGTCTTAAACTCCTGGCCTCAAGCGATCCTCCTTCCTTTGCCTCCCAAAGTGCTGGGATTACAAGTGTGAGCCACCAAACCCAGCCCCACCTTGCTTTTTAAAACAGCTCTATTGAGCTATAACTGACAGATAATGAATTGCACATATGTAAAGTGACCGATGCATTTGCCTGTGAAGCTATCACCAGAACATGTCCATCACCGCCAACAGCATTTTCACACCCCTTTCTAAACCGTCCCTCGTGTCCCCCATGCTTAGGCAACCACTGGTCTGCTCTTTCTCACTAAAGGTTAGTTTATATATTGTAGAATTCTATATGAGTGGAATCACAGAGCAAGTACTATGTGGGGAGGTGCTTCTTTTACTCAGCATAATTATGTTGGCATTCACCCATTTTGTGTATATCAATAATCCACATTTTATATTGCATGGATATACCACCGTTTATTTATTTACTTGTTGACCAGTATTTCGATTGTTTCCAATTTCTAAGTAAAAATAAAGCAAATAAAGCTGCTGTGAACATTTATATCCTTGTCTTTGTCGTCTGTTTCTCTTGGGTAAATGCCTTGGAATAGAATGCCAGGGTCATATGGCAGGTGTGTGCTTTTTTTTCTTTTGAGACGGAGTCTCGCTCTGTTGCCCAGGCTGGAGTCCAGTGGGGCCATCTCAGCTCACTGCAAGCTCCACCTCCCAGGTTCATGCCATTCTCCTGCCTCAGCCTCCCGAGTAGCTGGGACTACAGGCGCCCGCCACCACGCCCAGCTAATTTTTTGTATTTTTAGTAGAGACGGGGTTTCACTGTGTTAGCCAGAATGGTCTCCATCTCCTGACCTCGTGATCTGCCCACCTCAGCCTCTTCAAAGTGCTGGGATTACAGGTGTGAGCCAGCAGGTGTGTGCTTTTTAAGAAACTAAAACTTTTCCAAGTGTGAACTTTAAATTTTACCTTCCCTCCAGCCAGGCAGGAGAGTTCCAGTTCACTCCACATCCTTGTCAACACTTGTCACCTCCTTCTGTTACAAATGTCCGTGAGTTTTATGGTTTCGCTGTTTAGTAGTTCTGTTTTTAGGTGAGGATTTGAGAAGATTCAAAAAGCAAGCTCCTACTTCTGCCTCTGCCTTCTGAGAATCTGAGTTGAACCAGAATTGGAAATACAGAGATGAAAAGTTGTGCCTCTGGAAACTTTACAGTCTGGGATTTTCACAAATATAAATGATGTTGGCTGGGCCTGTAATCCCAGCACTTTGGGAGGCTGAGGCGGGTGGATCATGAGGTCAGGAGTTTAAGACCAGCCTGAACAAGATGGTAAAACCCCATCTCTACTAAAAATACAAAAATTAGCCAGGCGCGGTGGCAGGTGCCTGTAATTCTGGCTACTCGGGAGGCCGAGGCAGAAGAACTGCTTGAACCCAGGCGGCACAGGTTGCAGTGAGCCAAGATCGCGCCACTGCACTCCAGCCTGGGTGATAGAGTGAGATTCTGTACTATGTCAGTACAGCAGAAAGTGCATGAAGCCAGAGGGAAGGAAAGGTCCAACCACTTTTAGTTAAAAGACGAATCGTAAAGTTTCAGGGGGCAATTTTTTTATTAAAAGAAAATGAGAATCAAAAAATCAGCTGCATTTTTTATATCTAGAAGTTTACAATGATACATAATTGCGTCTTAATCAGCTCCAACTCAGAAAATGTTTGAGTGACTGTTATATCAGATTGTGCTACATATTGTGGAATATACAAGCTTTCAACTGGTGCTGCTTTAATAGGATGTTCATGCCGTACAAATAGAGGCTGTTGAAGAAGTGTTCTTTGTGCAGGACTCCCCTCCCTCCTGGTGTCCGCCGGTACTGGAGCATCACGGTGTCACCCCGTTGCTGAAGCCTGAACATAGCCACTCTGCCATCTTGTAGGACAGGCACAAAAGTGCACGAAGCCGGAGGTCAAACAAAACGAGAAAGAAAAAGCCCTCCTGGCTGTTGGACAGCTTGGGTGACTGTAAATAGGAACCAGTGGAATCTGCACTCCTGATTCAGGTGACGCTGTTCATTTCAAATTGAGCAAGTCTGGGCCTCAGATGATGTGTCTGAAAAGGAGGACCTTGGTGTAGATTTCCGGTCTCTTTCCTAATTCTAATATTCTAGTACTTCTGGAGCCAGAAGGAGTAGGTCACTCAACTGAAGCCCCTTTTTTATTAACGTGATGAGCTGACATTCAGGACTCAGGAAAAGGATGTCATCAGAACAAAACATGTAGCAGTGATCATGGTGGTCGTGGTTCCTCAGTTCGTAAACACTCAGGAGTAACACAGGGAGGGCTGGCTACAGCTGCCCGCATTGCGTCTCCTGGCACACTGGCACACAGAAGACACTGACTATGCTGGGTGAATACTTGGCCAGCTCGTTACAGCAGCTTTCGTTCTTAATTGCCCATTGAGAGACAGGAATTGGCACAAGGCGACTCTAATATTGTGTTGACATAAGTATTTGTCAAAGAACAACTTTCATCAAAATATGCCCCCAAATTAACATTCTTTGGTGATAGGGGAAGCCGCCAGCATATGGTGGTAGGGTTTTGGACAAAGACAAATATGAATGAAGTGGGAAACAGGGAGAATGGGCTGCTTTCTCTACTCCCAGCTGACAGAGCTGTTCTCTAAACCTAAATATGCACAGATTCGTGTATATTAAAGGCAATACCTCAACAGTAACAAGGGTCTTTAACCTAGGATTTAACATCCAGCAACCATGAAAGAAGACTACATATAAATAAAAAGCTTAATAGAAAAAAGGGTTTTGAAGAGCCATAAGCAAAAACAAGCTAGGAAAAGAATTTGCAATTCATATCACAAAGGACTAATTTCCCTAATATATAAGAACTAGAAATGGAAAAAACTAATAACTCAGAAGAATGGATTGGCCAAATTGTTTACAGAAAAAGAAACACTCATGGTCCTTTAGGAATGAAAAGATGCTCAACTTCACTCACGAGAGGATGCAGATTAAAACACCTAGACACCATTTCTCTGTATATTAGCAACAGTGCATATATTGATGAGGCTGCCTGGAAGCGTGTGCTCATCTGTATTGGTGCTGAGTGCAGATCGGCACCACTCAACGCCAGACAGAGGCGTTGCCCACTGTCAGAATTACAAATGCTTTGAACGTTAATCCACCAGCCCCTACTCTGCAGATTGTCTGCTGTAAATACACCTTGCACACATAAAAGTAAAAGATGACCAGGTTTTCAATATCAGAGAACTGGAAACAATACTGGGACCTGAAGTGGCCATGGAATAAACAGCGTTAGAGTGCCAGACCCCGTAAGTACCCACAGACCAGAAGGCTCTGTGGGCGCTGTTAAGTGGAAAAAGGAAGGTACGGATTCATGTTACAGCAGGCTGCCTTTTGCGTCAGAGAGGATAAATAAAAATTCACAAACACTGAGCTATTCCTCTATTACACTGGGAATGGGGAGAGAATGCTGGGGGTGGGAACAGGGCAATGATGAGACTTCCTGGTCTGTGCATCTTTGTGTGCTATCTTTTTATTTTTTATTTT
>NW_012118821.1:10183485-10211595 GCF_000951035.1 Colobus angolensis palliatus
TTTTTTTTGAGACAGGAGGGTCTCACTCTGTCACATAGGCTGGAGTGCAGTGGTGCAGTCACGACTAACTGCAGCCTCTGTCTCCCGGGTTCAAGTGATTCTCCTGCCTCAGCCTCCCAAGTAGCCGGGACTAGAGGCACGCACCACAACGCCTGGCCATTTTTTTAAATTTTTTTATTTTTAGTAGAAACAGGGTTTTGCCATGTTGGCCAGGCTGGTCTCAAACTCCTGACCTCAAGTGATCCCCTGCCTCACCATCCCCAAGTGCCGGGATTACAGGTGTGAGCCACTGTGGCCAGCCCATCTTAGCCATTTTAAAGTGTGCAGTTCAGTGGCATTAAGTACACTCACACTGCTGTACAGCCTTCAGCACCCTCCGTCTCCAGAACTTCTCATCTTCCCAGACGGAAGCTCAGCTCCTGTTGGACACAGACTCCCCAGCCCCGTTCCCCAGCCCCTGGCAGCACTGTTCCATCTCTATGAATGTGACTCCTCTAGGGACCCCATATAAATGCAGGATTTGTCCTTTTGGGCCTGGCTTATTTCACTGACCCTAATGTCCTCAAGCTTCCTCCATATGGTAGCAGGTGTGACAATTCCCTTCCTGTTAAGCCTGAAGAATACTCCATTGTGTGGATGTGGCACAGGATTTTCTCGGTGCCACTTCACCAGCCGGAGACCTCCGTGGTCGCTGGCGCCCCTGCCCGGCCTCACTGGGCCCAAGGCTCGCTGCTGGAGGTACTCCGCACACTCAGCCCAGTGGGCTGTGCTTGGCTTGCACCTCGGCCCAGATCCCACGCTTGCCACAGGTACGCTCAGCCGGTGATTGGGCCAGGCGTGCCACGACGTGCTTCTGCCCTGGGCACCAGTGTGTGGGTGAGGGGAATGTGGCGGTGCCCAAAAACCCAGAGACACCAGGAACCGCGGAGCCCCAGCAGTCTCACAGCTCAACCGTTCCCGCCACCTGTGGCTCGGCAATCAGGGCATGTTACAGCCCTGGTTCAGGGAGTCTGAGGTCTGGGCTCTTGGGAAACACTGCAGCTTCCCCGCTGCCCGCAGCTTCAGCAGACAGGGGTGTGTGGCACCCAGCGGCTTCTTCTACCCCACTGCTCAGCAAGCAGGAGGGAGGTTATGGTGTTACAGCCCTTCTTTGCACCCACTGCTCTGCAGGTCCCAAGTGCTTGTCCCACATCCAGAAGAATGAACTTATGCAGACAACCGGAGAGTGAGCAGGGCAGAAACAACTTGTGTGGCATGAGGGATCAGCTCCCAGTGTTGAGGGGACCTGGGAATGGGCGTCCGCTACCTGAAGGTGAGTAGTCTCCACCCAAAGGTGGTAGTCCCCGCCGTGTGGCTGCGTCCAGGGTTTTTATGGGCTCAGAATGGGGGAGTGTGTGCGGATTGGCCCATGGATGGGCCTAGAAAAATCCCCATTTGATTGGCTAAAAGGTCATGGACTTCCCCTGGGACCGGCAGCCCGGTTTTCCAGCTTCAGGCTGTCTTTGGCTTGAAGGTCGGTTTCACTGGGGACCTGCCCCAGTCTGCCTAGAATCTGTCTTCTGCCACTCTCAGAGGAAGCACGCTTCGCTTCTCCAGTCACCGTTCACAGGAGCCTGCGTTGTCTCTGCCTCTCGGGCTTCGTGAAGAATGCTGCTGTGGACAGGGGAGTGCCCTGCCTGTTTGTGTCCCTGCTTTCCATTTCTTTGGGAGGTACCTGGAGGGGAGATTGCGGGGTCCTGTGGTCATTCTGTGTTTGGCTCTCGGAAGAGCAGGCATCCTGTTTTCCACAGCAGCTCTGCCATCAAATGGCACTTTCTTAGTGAGGCCTCCCGGATCTCTCCCCGAAAATATTGCAACTCCTGGCTCACGTTCCTTCTTCCCGTAACTTGTCACTGTGGAACTATCAGATGTGCCCGAGCCCAGGAGAGCCAGCAGTGAGCCCCCTTCCCCTCTCTGTGGTCAGTGCCTTCATACGGGGGGTTTGGAGGTGGCTATAGTGGGAGGACTCACTCCGCAGAAATCAGCCAGTGCTGCAGGTCAGGGGCCGCCATCCCCCAGAGCTGCTGTGAAACATTTACCAGCACACCGGTGGCCTGCTTTCAACGTCTTTTATTTGTATGTATTTTGTTCTGTTTCTCCACCTAGAAAATGAACTCCCTGTGGCAGAAGTTTTTTTTTTTTTTTTTTTTTTTTTGAGGCGGAGTCTCGCTCTGTCGCCCGGACTGGAGTGCAGTGGCCCGATCTCAGCTCACTGCAAGCTCCGCCTCCCGGGTTTAGGCCATTCTCCTGCCTCAGCCTCCGGAGTAGCTGGGACTACAGGCACCCGCCACCTCGCCCGGCTAGTTTTTTTTTTTTGTATTTTTAGTAGAGACGGGGTTTCACCGTGTTAGCCAGGATGGTCTTGATCTCCTGACCTCGTGATCCGCCCGTCTCGGCCTCCCAAAGTGCTGGGATTACAGGCTTGAGCCACCGCGCCCGGCCGGCAGAAGTTTTATCTCTCTGCTCCCTTCTTGGTTGCCAGCTCCTGGAACAGAACCAGACTTCCAGCCAGGGCTCAGTCAATGCTTGCAGGATGTTTGTTGGCAGCAGGATGTGCCAGGAGAGGTGAGTTCTGAGAGGGCAGTGTGAGGAAGGAGCAAGCCTCATGGCTGTCTTTGGAAAAGAGGCCTGGGTGACATTTTATGCATCCTTTCCCTTCCCCTGAGGCAGCATGATCGGCTTCTCTGTGGGCATGGAGGCCTGGGAGGCCTGCTGCTCGCCTCGCTTTGCCTGAAGGGCCAGCAGCTCCTTCAGTCCTGTCTGCACGGGAGAGCACTTCCATGCCTGTTAGTGCAATGCTTCCCGGCCTTTATAATGTCGGGGCATGGCTAGAAAATGTGATTTCTACAGCACATCGGGGCCAAGTGGAGGGGGTTGGGTGCACCTCTGAGGGCCTCAGTGAAAATTTTCATTAAATTCTTTAGATGCAGGCATGCACCGCATAGCAACATTTCTGTCCATGATGCATATTCAACAGTGGCCTCATCAGATAACACCATGTTTTTGCTGTGACTTTCCTATGCTTAGATACACAAATCCTTAGCATTGTGTGACAGTTGCCTGCAGGAATCAGAGCAGTGGCCCGCTGTACGGGTTTACAGCCCAGAAGCCATAGGCTGTACCAAAGGCCTGGGTGCGTAGCGGGCTGTACCATCTAGGGGTGTGAAATCACCAAGGACGCCTTCCTTAGAACCCATCCCCGTGAAGGGATGTGAGGCTGAGTAACCGGGCCGCGTGGGAGTTCAGCACTCAGCATGTTTCAGTGAGTGACTGAAATAATGAACGTTCTGATCGGGCCCTCTCTGGCTGGCACCTGTGAACCACTCGCTTTGTGCCCATTATTTCTTGTTGCCACAACATCATTATAAACTGCTGATCTGCTCTTTGTCAAACGGGAGGAGATAACGTCAGGGTCATGAGAAATGTTTGCAGACGGAGCGAGTGCCTTGAAAGTGCAGAGACCAGGTGCTGACACCTGGAGGTCCGGTCGCTTGAGGTGTTAGCTGACACGGAATAAGCAGGGACTTTCCCTCCATTCCCCGAAACTCCCCCTCCCTGGCTCGTCAGCTGCATAAAACTCTCTCTTCATCTCTTTGTCAAGGCGGATGTGAGAAATCTTGCTCGCTTGTCTTCTTGCTTTGGCCAAATGGAATAAACCTTTCTCTGTCTCCAGACACCTGTGTCGCAGTGTTCGGCATCAGCTACACAGCAGGTACATGAACCTGGTATTTGGGCTTCTACAACAACTGTACTTATAACACAAATGAAGTACAAAGTATTAGGGAAGACCAAAGACCGTAAGTAGCAAACTTGTATACAACTTCCAAAGAAACACTCTTCAAACATTTCATGAGCAACTTCTGGAAACGTAACTTTTTCCTATCAGGTTTATAATTAAAATAGCTGTAGACTTCCCATCCATGGCTTTTTAATGATGATCTCTTGAAATTCTTTTTTGCCTCACTTTGTCGTCCAGGCTGGAGTGCAGTGGAGTAATCATAGCTCACTCCAGCCTTGAACTCCTGGGCTCAAGCAATCCTCCCACCTCAACCTCTTGAGGAGCTGGAACTACAGGTATGCACCACCACACCTAGCTAATTTTTAATTTTTTTGTAAAGGCAGGGTCTCTGTATGTTGCCCAGGCTGGTCCTAACACCTGGGCTCACACAATCCTCCTGCCTTGGCCTCCCAAAGCACTGGCATTACAGGTATGAGCAACCCACCCAGCCTCTTCAAATTCTCTTCTTCTTTTTGAGATGGAGTTTCACTCTTGTTGCCCAGGCTGGAGTGCAATGGCACTGTCTCGTCTCACTGCAACCTCCACTTCCCAGGTTCAAGCGATTCTTCTGCCTCAGCCTCCTGAGTCGCTGGGATTACAGGCATGCGCCAACATGCCCAGCTAATTTTGTATTCTTATTTTGTATTTGTATTTTTGTATTTTTAGTAGAGACGGGGTTTCTCCATATTGGTCAGGCTGGTCTCGAACTCCTGACCCCAGGTGATCCACTTTGGCTTCCCAAAATGCTGGGATTACAGGCATGAGCCACTGTGCCCGGCCCAAATTCTTGATAGTCACCATTGATAAGAAACTCTGTATGGAAAAACAGATGAAAATGTTAAACAGCCTTTCTTTTCTTTTTATGGAGAAATGTAAAGTTGCAATTAGATTTTATATCCACTCAAACATTTCCAGATCAAGAATTTTTTCATAGCATCAAAGCTCTCCATTGCAAAACACACATACATATTAGTCACTCACCCTGCAACTCCTTTATGAGTCTCTAAAAGGGCATATTAGCCTCGAACAGTCTCCAAAACACAGCTTTTGGGCTCTGCCTGGAGCTGAGCCCCAGAGACCCACCAAACCATCTCCCAAAGCCCCCATCTGAGCTGTTCTCCTTCTTCTGCCTTGACCTCCAGCTCCCAGCAGCCCCAGGCCCTCGTCCTGAAGGTGCTTCATGGTCTGGGGCCAGCTGCTGAAATTGGGTATGACCGGCACCCTTGGCCACACAAGGACGCACGTGCGTCAGCATGCCGTTGGCTGGCTCTTTCCCAATGTGTGCATCTTCAGTGGCTGTCTGTCCTGCTTAGCTCCCTCCTGGGAGCCGTGAGCAGAGTTACTCCTGGTTCGGGGGCTCAGGCCACCTCGGGTCCCGTGCAGCTGCCCGGAGGACCAAGGGATCAGCATTCCAAGGCGTGTCTGCAAAAGACTGGACACTGTTTAATGTGCGTTTGGGTGGCACTGGTGATGGCCCGGTGCTTCCACCCTGAGAAAGCAACACACGTGTTTACAAAGGGATTCAATGACCTTTCTCCACATTGGTTTATTCTAGAATTGTAAATAACTTTATTCAATTTATAATTTTCTGAAACACTATCGGGGCTTTCTTCTATTTCTTCATGTGCTGATTCATCTCTAATTCATAGTTACTGTCAAATACATTTTTCTTTGCAAAACAAGCTCACTCATTTCTAGAGAGTCACAGAAGATTATATGACTTTCTAAAAGGACAGAAAATTGCAATATGAGTTTGTTCTAATTTCTCACTTACCAACCTCACACCCCCCTTCAGCAGACCCTGCCACCCTGCCATGTGCCTAAGGGTCTGCCTGCAGGGGTGAGTTCGTCACTTTCCATTGTAAGAAGTTTGCCTTTTGTTCTTTTTAGAGCCTACTGGGCAGGTATTGTATTGAGATTATTGGTAACAAGAGAATGAATCAAAACAGGAAAGAATGTGAAAGGTGACCTGGTTCCCTCCACAACATATCCCACAATGCAGCGCCCTAAGCTTTTTCTAAAGGCTCTGGGAAAGATTCTTGGACCATTCAACCATAGCTCGTCGGCTGCCACATTGTCATGATTCAATGCGACACGTGTGAAAACATGGCAGTGTTGCTGACCCGCTCAGAAGGGCCTCTGCGAGGGGCTCATTAGTAGCAGTGACCTTGGTGGGACTCACCCGGCACCTCTCTGTGATGCCATGCAGTAGCTTGCAGTGGGAGTCCCTGCGTCCTCTTCCTGCCACCTCCCCTGTGCACTTGTCCTCCAAACCTAGCTGAAGACCTGCAGGAGGAAGGCCTGCGATGCTCTCTTCTTGGGGTGGGGGTGAGAAAACATTTCCTCTACAAGGAGATGGTAAAACACAACCAATGATCATGGAGCCTGCCCTGAGATTTGACCAAGATGGAGGGAAGGACCCGTCTCTAGATGTTCTTGAGACCTCAGGAGAGGGATAGAGAGGAATTGCTGGGTCGTATCCACCCGTTACGGTTACCGCACCATTGTGGAGCTGCTTTCGCCCTTCCTAAGGGCACCAGAGTGATTGTGTACGCTGGGGCCGATGGAATCCTAGATCTGCTGAAATACGCTACTCGATGCAAAGACAATGTCTTAGACGTGGGGAGCTAGAAAATCCTGCCCTCGGAAGTGTCCCGGAGTTTTGCAGGGACTCAAAGTAAAACGAACAGAGCTGCTGTATCCAAATTTCTGCAAATGCTGGAAGCACAGGGTGGCAGCACAGTTTTGGGGCACATTAAGTTTGTTCCAAGTTAATTTGCTTTTTAATGCAATTATTAAGGCTATTGGAAACTGTTCTTGTTTATACGGAAAAGTCACTGTCTTTTGTAACAATACCTGCTCACTCTCCTACTATGTCTTAACACTTCTGTTAATTTCCTTGGGTTTGCCAGGTATGCAATCCCATTATCTGCTAATAATAATACTCTCATTCCTTCTTCCCCATCCTACTAATAATACTCTCATTCCTTCTTCCCTGTCCTGCTAATAATAATACTCTCATTCCTTCTTCCCTGCATTACTAATAATACTCTCGTTCCTTCTTCCCCATACTACTACTACTAATACTCTCATTCCTTCTTCCCCGTCCTACTAATAATAATACTCTCATTCCTTCTTCCCCATACTACTACTACTAATACTCTCATTTCTTCTTCCCCATACTACTACTAATAATACTGTCATTCCAGCCAGGTATGGTGGCTCACACCTGTAATCCCAGCACTTTGGGAGGCTGAGGTGGGTGAATCACGAGGTCAGGAGATCGAGACCATCCTGGCTAACACCAACATGGTGAAACGCTGTCTCTACTACAAATACAAAAAATTAGCCGGGCGTGGTGGCGGGTGCCTATAGTCCCAGCTACTTGGGAGGCTGAGGCAGGAGAATGGCATGAACCTGGGAGGTGGAGCTTGCAGTGAGCTGAGATCGTGTCCCTGCACTCCAGCCTGGGCAACAGAGCCAGACTCCGTCTCACAAAAAAGAAAAAGAAAAAGAATAATAAATAAGAATAATAATACTCTCTTTCCTTCTTCCCTGTACTACTACTACTAATGCTCTCATTCCTTCTTCCCCATACTGTGTTGCTTACACAGTCTCACGTCTCACGGCCTCGTCCGGCACTCCCTCAACATTTTCCGTTCAGGTGATTAATTGGTGGTGAGTGCCTCCAAGCTAAGCACCATCAGTTAGATCTCTTTCTGGCCTTTAGGAAGGGGGATTCCTTGCATTTCAGCAGAAAATGGTGCCTGCCTAAGCCCCACAGTGGTCTGGGGGCATTTGCAGTGTGGAGCACCCAGCCCAGTGGTGGCAGCAGGGCCGGGCCAGGGCATAGCGGTGGACTGACAGGGCTGGAGGGAGAGAGCGTGTGTCCGCTCTGAGATTTCTGGGGTTGTGTGCCAGGGCACCATACACAGAGGAGTGCAGGCAGGTGAGACGGGAGACAGAAGGCGGGGACAGCAAAGGGCGATGCTTTGCCCTGGGTGATCCTGAGGCTGGCAGGGCGGCCAGTGCTGCCAGGCCCAGAGCTTTGCACCGTGTGAGGCACACGGAATGGGGGTGTTTTGAGCACATCACGAGAGACTGCTTCGGGACATGCGGGTCCCACTGGAGATTTTAGTACATATTTCTTTCTTCCACAATTTGCACAGTAACAGTCATGGCAAACAACTAATTACATGTGGTGGTTTTTGTTGGCCCAGGCTGGAGTGCAGTGGTACGATCACGGCGCACTGCAGCCTTGACCTCCTGGGCGGGAGCGATCCTCTCGCCTCTGCCTCCTGAGTGGCTGCAACCAGGGTTCAAGCTACATATCCAGCTTCTGCATTTTCAATTCAGAAAATTAGTTCCTTCAGGCTAAATTGAAGAAGATAACCCAAGTTTCGTGTGCATATGTGTTTTGTGGGATATTCACTTGTTCCAGCACCGTTCGTTGTTGAAGCTAACGTGATCTTAAAACTAGGTATTTTTGAATAAGGATCGATTCACAGGCAGGTGCAGAAAAAGTACATGGAGGCTCTGCGTCTCCTTCACACACTTTCCCCCAGGGCAATGTCTTGCACAACCATAGATAACATATGTTTTACATTTCATCTTAAGCAAATAATAACAGTGGATAAAACATGAGCAAGAATGTAATGTAAAGTCACAAACGGCAACAATCTAAAAAGCAACAATAGAAGTATTTACATAAACGACGGCTCCGTGTTGCAGTGGAGTCCTGTGGGTCATTAAGAAGTGATGTCCATGTGTGGCCATGCGGCTCTTGGCTCTCAACATGTTAGAAATCAACATGCCGCGGGCGAGTTTTCCAGACAAGGCCGTTAGAGCCGCACCCGGGAAGGTGGGCACGAGGGAGGTGGCACGGGGAGGGGGGCTCACAAGCCCCCCAGGGGTGCGCACTGCAGTCTCGAGGAGGGCGGCGCGCAGGGTTCCTCAGTGTCGTGAATGCCCGTGCACGTGCGGGTAGAGTGCAAGGCATGCACACGCGGGAAGGGACACGCTAGCACACGCGTGATGGGCAGGGAGCAGGGCGCAGGCCTCAGCGGGGATCTTAGTGTGATGCGAGGCCAGGGTCTAGGCGTTTCTCAGTGTGACACCCTGGAGGTGGCCCGTGAGGTGGAGCAGCCAGGCCGGGCTTCTACTTCGGCTTCGGGCTGCTGTGCCCGGCGCAGACAGCGTGTCTGGAGACGGGTTCATTCCGGGTCCTCCCCAGAGGCTCAGGATGAGGGCGGGATCCCCGCCGGCCGAGGAGCGCTCAGCCAGGAGCTCAGCCCAGGGTTCCGGACTCCACCGCAGCCCGCCAGCTCCCCGGACGCACACGGCTCCTCCAGCACCTGTGCAGACGCAAGCGCTCGCGCACACACACACACACACACACACACAACACACCATATACAACACACTACACACACATCAGACAACGTACACCATACACAACACACCACACACAACACATACCACACAGCACACCACACACCAGATCACATACACCATACACAACACACAACACACCACACACAGCACATACCACACAGCACACACACTACACACAACACACACCACACCACACAACACACACACTACACCACACACCAGACACACAACACACCATACACAACACATACCACACAGCACACCACACCACACACCACACAGCACACCACACACCAGATCACATACACCATACACAACACACACCACACCACACATACCACACAGCACACACAACACACACCAGATAACATACACCATACACAACACACAACACACCACACACAGCACATACTACACACAACATACCACACACCATAGACAACACACACAAACACCATACCATATGCAACACACACAATACACCAAACAACACACCACACACAACACACTACACACTATTGACAACACAAACACAACACATCATACACAATACACAACACACACCACATACCACACACACATCACACACCACACATACAACACACCATACCATAAACACACCACACAACATACCACACATATACCACACACCACACCATACACTACAGATACCACATATGCACACACCACACATATACAACACACTATACCACACACACCCAACACACAGCACACTATACACACACCACACAGTACACCACACCCACATCACACACGCCACACACGCCACACACGCCATGCACCACACACACCACACAACACATACAACGCACCGTACCATACACAGCGCACCATACACACACCACACACATTCAACACACGACATACTATACACATACCACATACACCAGGCATTACACACACCACACACCACAGTATACACACACACACACCACACAACATATACCACACCATATGCACACACACTCCCCTCATACACCACACCATACACACACCACACACCAACGACCCCCCTTCCGCACACACAGCACTGTGCTCCCGCCCGATGCCTCGCTGTCTGCCCCACCCTGTGTGATTTTTCTCTTTTGGGGGGTGGTGGGGGTGGTGCCCTGCAGACTGGGGAAGAGTGCAGGCTGGCTGGGGGAGGGGTGCCTCTGAGCCCTGCGACCTCCCTGTGTCCCAGGACGCCAAGCTCCCAAGTCAGGGTGTGTGGAGCCCACGCTGCCGGCCTGCCGGTGATGACTAGGCCAAGGAGCGTGGGGCCACCTCTCTGATTCCTAAAGCGACTCGAGTTATTCTGCCTTCGTGTGGAGCCACCTCTCTGATTCCTAAAGCGACTGCAGTTGTTCGCCCTTCTTGGGTTTCTGCTTCCCTGCCTTGGCCTCCCCAGCCCCCAACACTGGTGTTCACTGAAGAATGTTCTGTGGAACATTTTCGGAGTCAGTAGATGCCTCTCCCCAGAGAGCCAACAGTTGTGTTACCTGAAACAGTGTCTCCATCGCAAGCCTTCCTGCTGCCCAGGACAGAGCTAGCACGGGGTGTTCTCACATTTTTTTTTAAAACTGCAAAACCCTTTTTACTAATCATCTCACAACTTAGGTGACATGAGACACATTTTTGGAAACGTTTTGGGGACACTATGACCTTGAAGATGATGACAAATGCAGAATGAGATAGCCTGGAATGGACGTGTGGTCAGATTTCATCCTGGGGGCACCGAGGTCTGGCGTAGTTCACTGAAATGCTGTAAACCAGCCTGCATTTCCTCCCAGGAAAAAACCTCCATTTTACTTCAAAGATGTATGAAGACCAAGAGAAATGTTTTCCTTTTAATTCGTTTCAACTGCATTTTGCTGACTGTGGCCTCCAGGCAGCTGTGTCTGAATATGCTGCTTCTTTGTGAAGAAATCTATACCCACACTCCCTTTTTCAATTAAGAAAATTCACATGCACAGATGGGCTGCTTCTTGATTTACAGAGAACATAACTTTTTAATTTTTTTATTATTATTTTTTGAGATGGAGTCTTGGTCTGTCACCCAGGCTGGAGTGCAATGAAATGATCTCGGCTCACTGCAGCCTCTGCCTCCTGGGCTCAAGCAATTCTCTTGCCTCAGCCTCCCGAGTAGCTGGGATTATAGGTGTGCACCACCACGCCCAGCTAATTTTTGTGTTTTTTGTAGAGACAGGGTTTCACCTTGTTGGCCAGGCTGGTCTCAAACTCCTGACCTCAGGTGATCCATCTGCCTCAGCCTCCTAACGTGTTGGGATTACAGGCGTGAGCCACGGCGCCCGGCCTATAGATAACATAACTTGTTTAAAAATTGAAAATTTTCAAAAAATTTCAGCTACACAAGAGAATGGTTTGATGACCATCCAAATACCTCTGTCACCTACCTTCAATAACGATCAACACTTGCTAACCTAATTTGGAATGGTATTCTGGAAGTGTTTGTTTATTCATGTGCAGTACTAGGCATGACTCTGATACAGGGATCTATTACAGTCTCCTGTCATTTTAGGTACCTTCTGTGAACCTGCCAGGCTTCCTTGACTTGTAGGGTCTGGGACAGTCTCACTGGTTGTCATTACACAAGTCTTACTGTTAACCCCAGGCTTATTTATAGAGAGACCCTTGCTTTCACTGCAAACATAGTCTGTTTTTAGCTGTTAGCTTTCAACTGCTCCTGAAACAATCTTTTTACCCAGATGCTCCTCCGCAGCTTCCAGCCAACCACCGTCTTCCGTTATTTATGATGCCCCTGGTCCCTTACTGTTTTCTCCATTTCCCAGCAAGCCCTTCAGGCTGTTCCATGTAGAAGACATTAAGTCAGTTTTGGCCCTCCCAGCAAGCGTGGTGTAGACCCAGCCTCCTCCACAGAATCGTGTCTGCCCTGGCGGCACTCAGACTGGGTTCAGCAGGGAACGGCCGGGAAGGTATGAGACCGGAAGGCATGGTGTTGAGAGCAGCTTTGCTCGACTCTTTCTCTCGCAAGCTGTTGGAAACACTCACCAGTAGGGCACCTCGGCAGCTGAGGATTTGTCACGGACATTTGGCCTGTTGGTCTGCCTCTCCAACACCCTCTCCCTAACCGATCATGGGCTGAGGGGCTGCGAGGCAGAGCACCTCCCAGGCTGGGTACCCGGCCAGGCTCAGGGTAGTGGAGTCTGCACCTCAGGCTCCCACAGAGATCTAAAGGGCTGGGCAATCTGGAATCTCCCATGAGACTGGATATCCAATCATTACATAGCAGAGCTCTTTTGCCTTGAATTGCAAGCAAGTGTAGTCTTAGGGCTGCTGGCAGCTGTTTCCTGACCTATGCAGAGAGCTCCTTTCTAGTAGCTGAGTATTCAGACAATGCACAGAGAAAAGCGGGCTGAGATATGGAGGACAGAGAAAGAGAAAGGAGAGACAGAGGGAGGAAGAGAGAGAGACAGTAGGAGGGAGAAAAGGGGGGAGAGCGAGAAAGAGAGGAGAGACAGAAGGAAGAAGAGAGAGAGATAGAAGGAGGGAGAAGGGGGAGAAAGAGAATGAGAGAGAGAGAGAGGGAGAGAAGAAAAGCTAAGTGAAGAGAGAGACACACATACAGAGAAGATAGGCCAAGAGACAGAGACAGAGCTGTTAACATGCTTTCAGCCCTGAATCCAGCCTTGCCCGAGGTGTGTTCTGCTCTAACCCTTCTCATTTATGTGATCCAACATATCTTTGTTTCCATTTGTTTGCATAGGTAACTTGTTGGACTTCTTTCTTTTCTTTTTCTTTTTTTTTTTTTTCATTTTTTGAGGTGGAGTCTCACTCTGTCGCCCAGGCTGGAGTGCAGTTGCACAATCTCAGCTCACTGCAACCTTCACCTCCTGGGTTCAAGTGATTCTCCTGCCTCACCCTCCTGAATATCTGGGATTACAGGCGTGCACCACCATACGCAGGGTTTCACCATGTTGGTCAGGCTGGTCTTGAACTCCTGACCTTGTGATCCGCCTGCCTCGCTCTCCCAAAGTGCTGGGATTACAGGCATGAGCCACTGCGCCCGGCCAACTTGTTGGATTTCTGTCACCTGCAACCTAAAGTACCCTGAACAAAGAAGATGAGAGCTGTGGTTCTTACAGTATGGGGATGTTTGAAGTCAAAACTATTTTTTCTCACAATGCCAGGATGACATGTACCTTCTCTGTGTTGAGCATTGCTCTCATGGGTGTAAAGTCAGTGATGGGTTCAGCAATCCATGCCCAAGAGAGCCACACCATGGTACACACTGTACCAGCATTCATTGTGTTTTTCACACACCTGCACTGAAGCAACAGAAACAAAAATAAACCCCCGCTTCTCTTAAGAATGTCTTTAATGAAGCTGTAAAAATGACTGGTTTTATTAAATTTCAACCTTTGAGTAGACATTTTTTTAACATTCTCTGTGACAAATTGGGAAGTACACAGGAAGCATTTCTGCTGAATAGCTGAGTATGACCAGTTATCTGGAGGAAAATATTTTGGTTTTCCCAAGATCAAAGTTCCTCCCCTACAATGCAACCCACTGAGAATGCAGGTATCATCCCTCTTTAAGTGCCCTGGTGGGGACTGGTGTTCAGGAGCCTGTGCAAAAATGCAGACACTGTGGCCCTTGTTACCGCTGTTGCTCCTGAGTAATAGGCTGTGTTTTGTCTCTGAGTCAGTAATCTCATGTCTTCTGTTAACACCCATGAATCTGGGACAGGCTAATTTCTTAGCTTGCAAGGAGGGTACACATCTCAGACTCTTGGCAGTTCCTTCCAAAGGTCAGAAGTAAAGTACACTTGGTCATCAGATAAAAATTAGCTATTATTAATAGTGCACAGCAGGCATTGGCAAACTCCAGGCTATGAGCCAGATTCAGTCTGCTGCCTGTTTTTCTATGTTCCATGAACAAAGAATGGTTTTGACGCTGTAATATGATTGTTGTACAAGTACCTATATAACATCTTCAATGTTGACTCTTGGTCTACAAAACCTAAAGGATTTACTATCTGGCCTTTTCCAGAGAAAACTTGCTGCCCCTGTCTATAGAGCCTTATCTGTGTCCCACATTCCAGCAGTTTGAATTTTCCTGGTCTTCTGTGGCTCTGCTGTATCCCTGTATGGTTTGTTAACATGCCCCTGGGTTGGGAGCACATCACAAAGCCCACACAGATAACAGCCTGTGCAGGTCTGCGGTGATGGCGGCCATCTGTCTTTCAAAACATCTAAACAGATTCTTCCCAAGTGTCTTACACTGGGGTGATAAATTCTGGTCATGAAACATATTTTTGGGCTACTGCTGGTTATTCTTCTGGAAGAGATAGTTCAAGTTCCAAAGATTCCCCTTCAAAGGAGGAATCCCCTGGGCCAGCAATGTCCGTATGCAGTAATGCGTGCTGTTCTCATCTGATTCTGCCGCTTGAACTCCTGCCAGCAGCAAGTGCTGGGCTGCCTTGGAGATTCCTCAGAGCCTGTCGATCATCTTGCTTTTCTAAAGTATGTTTTTTATGGCATAAAACTGTTTCCCCCATACCTAATAGGAAAAAAGGAACATCGACTGAAGACAGAGGCTGACAATCGGTAGATACACAATGGTGTGGGGCTGCTGCAGCCTGGGGGTGGCAGGGGAACTGGAAGGACTCTTCCAATTTCAAGATGAAGTTTATTCTACAACGGGACGAAACCCGTATCATTACTTCCTGTACTTGATTTTAGCAGTTATGTGTCCAGACTGTTGGACTGGGCTCTATGAGCTCAAATACCAGCTTTGCTACTTTCTGGTTGTGTGACCATAACTTACTTAACCTGTTTGTGTCCTAGTTGTCTCAGTTGTTTTTAAATGATATGGGGTCTTGCTACATTGCCCAGACTGGTCTCAAACTCCTGGGCTCAAGCAGTCCTCCTGCATCAGCCCATGTCTCATTTTTAAAATGTGAATAATAAGTCATACCAACTTCATAGTGTAATCATGAGGAGTAAAAAGAATAATATGCATAAAATCTTTTCAATGTTACCCAGCACACACTGCTATTATTATTGTCACAATTACTATCTTCTTTTTGTTTTAATACAAATATTTTTTGTGGAGATGGGGTCTTGCTGTGTTGCTCATGTTGGTCTGGAACTCCTGGCCTCAAGTGATCCTCCCACGTTGGCCTCCCAAAGTGTTGAGATTACAGGCATGAGCCACTGCACCCAGCTTACTATTACTATTTTCTAGGGAATGAGAAGCATGAGATAGGAGTGCAATTACAGTAAGGTAGTAAAGACTGTTTGGAGTGTTCCTCATCCTATCCCTTCATTTTCATTCAATAAACTTTTTAAAAAATTGTCTACTATGTACCAAGCACTGAAGGACTAATAAGACACATTCTCTGACCTCAAGGTATATGCGGCACTCAACAATGTAGACAAATCCATTCATTCAGCAAGAACCAAAAAACACATGGGGTGGTCAGTCCTATGGTGAAAACACATTAAATCAACATGTCCTGACAAACTCTAACCTAGCACTGTGAAAGTGTTTAAAAGGGAGAGCTCATCTGGTTGTCTAGGGAGTGGTGAGAGAAGGCTTCTCTAAGAAAGGGATATTTAAGCTGAAATTAGAATTTTGTACAGGAGAAAAGTACTTGGAGGAAGGAAGAGCGTTTTCGGTGGAAAAAGTGCATGGGTGAAGGGCCCAAAGGAAGGAGGAGCATAGACTCTAACACACTGAAAGGCCAAAGTAGCTGGAGGGCAGAGAACAAGACAGGAGGGCGATGGGCTGGGAGGTGGTCAGGCCAAGGCTACAGAAAGGAGGGTTGAAGCAGAAAGGGGCTTGACTGGATTCCATGTTTTTGTTTGTTTTTGTTTTTTTTTGAGACAGAGTCTTGCTCTGTCACCCAGGCTGGAGTGCAGTGGTACAATCTCAACTCACTGCAACTTCAGACTCCCAGGCTCAAGCAATCCTCCTGTCTCAGCCTGCAGAGTAGCTGGAACTAGAGGTGCAAACCACCACGGCCAGCTAATTTTTGCATTTTTAGTAGAGACGGGGTTTCACCATGTTGCCTGCCTCGGTTGGTCAAGCAATCTACCCTCTTTGGGCTCCCAAAGCGCTGGAATTACAGGCGTGGCCACTGTGCCTGGCATCTGGCTCCTATTTTTAAAAGGTCACTCTGGGTGCTGTGCATAGAATGGATTGCACTGGGGCAAAAATGGAAGCGGTTGGGGGCGGGGGGCAATTTCAGTAGTCAATTCCATCAGGCAAGAAAAGATGGCGGAAAGAGCTGGGCTGGAGAGAAGTGAACGGAATTGCAGTGTTTCGAATGTCAAAGCAACATGACTTGCTGATAGATTGGATTGGATCTTGAGGGTGAGGGAAAGTGAAACTGAGAGTACACCTAGATTTTTTTATTAAGCCACCGGGCAGTCAGTGCTGCCGTTCACTGAGACGGGAAATGCTAGGGAGAAGCATGTTTGGGGGTGAGAGTGGGGAATCAGTTGTTTTGGCCATGTTAGGTTTGACATACTTACCAGCCATGTATGTGACACTACCAACTGGATACTCAAGCCTGAGGTTCTGGAATGAGGTCCAGGATGGAGATGTGGCTGTAGGAGCCGGCAGCACATGGAAAGTCGCCTGGAGCGAGTGGATAGGCACAGGACGTGGAGAGTCGGGAATGCTCCACCAACCAGTGGTTAGAGGAGCAGGAGCTAGAGGGGCCTGAGAGGGAGCAGCCAGGATGCCCTCATGAAGGAAAATGAGAACATGTTTCAAGAAGGGCATGGGCAACTGTGATGAAAGTTGCTGGTAGGAACAGAAGTGCCATGATTGGATCTGGCAATATGGCAGTCATTAGCAGTTCTCCAGTGGTAAGAAGAGAAGCCTTATTGCGGTGGGTTAAGGAGAAAATGCGAGGTGCGAGATTGCCATTAGACTCTTGCATGAAGCTTTGTCATGAGTGCCGCGGAAAAATGGGCAATGACGTCTAAGATGCGGTCTTGAAGGATGAGTAGAAGCTGGTCAAATGAAGAGGGGGAGAGGTGGGCTCTCTAACGAGGATGTATTTGCAAAGTCATTAGAGCAAGGGAATAGAAATGAAAGAAGTGTGTATTTTCCGTGCAGTATTTCTGGAAGTTCAAGAGTCAATTGCATGCTTTAGGGTTGTGCTCTTAAGCAGTCTCATTTAAATCCTGTATGCTTTATTGTTATCTGTTAAACACACTGAGGGAATGGCTGAGATAATCTGATCTGAGTTGGTTGGTTTGAAAAGACATCTAGGATGGTCAAGCGGCCGGACTTTATTAGCTACACTGAAAAATTCAGAATGGGATAGGGGAAGCTTGTTTTTATTCAAAGACTAGCACATTACAGTGTATGGGTAAGGGAGAAACGATGAAAAGAGGAAACAAGATGAAGTTTAAAAAGTACAGGATAGCATTGCAGAATGCCGATACTGCAAAAAGTCTGGAGAGCGGGGAGGTGGAGGACAACGTCTTACCCCATACCTGGGATCCCAGCTGTCAAGTCTCAACTGTACCCATATGGGTTGCATGAGCTTACAAAATCCTTATTATTATTTGCATTTGCTTTCCTTGCTCTAAACACGTTTAACGTCGTTTGCCTCACAAGATCGCTCTGAAGATGCAGGGAGACCGCAACGGCTTACACAAGGCACGTGCGACGCCTACGGTGAGCTTCACCCAGCCCCCGGCGCGTCTGGAGAACTGCTGACCCCGGGCCGCGGGCCTCAGGCAGGTCCGAGGGCGCCCAGGGCAGGGCCGGGGCTTGAATGCCTTTGCCTCCGAAAAGCGGAGCCGTGGGGCCTGCCCCGCGCCAGTCCTGTCTCCGCCCAGCCGCCCAATCCCGGCTTCCCGGCGCGTCTACGTCTCCCTATAAAAGAAAGCGCGGCCGCCGGGCTCCGAGCGCGGCCCTACGGTTCGAACACAGCCCTCGCTCTGCGCGTCATGGTGCAGGCCTGGTACATGGACGCCGCGCCGGGCGACCCGCGGCAACCCCACCGCCCCGACCCCGACCGCCCGGTGGGCCTGGAACAGCTCCGGCGGCTGGGGGTGCTCTACTGGAAGGTACGCGGCCCGAAAGCTCGCAGAGCGTGCGGGCGACGCCGACCCCCGAGCGATGCGCACAGCCCAGCCTCCTCCGGGTGCCAGGTAGCGGCCCGGGAGCCGCGGTATGCTGCGCACGCTCAGCAGCGGGGAAGGGGGTCCGTGGCCCTCCCGGTGCCTGGGGCGGGCTGCTCTCGCTCAGCGGTGCGGCTGGATAGTCAGGACCTCCTGCGCGGCGCCTGCGTGTGCTGCGCATGCTCAGCAGCGGCATTGAGAGATCGGCGGTCAGCTCCCAGCGCCTAGGGTGTGCTGCGCATGCTCAACAGCGGAGTTTAAGGGGTCGACGGTCGGCTTCCGGCGCCTGGGGTGTGCTGCGCGTGCTCAGCCGCGGGGCTAGTGGGGGTCGGCGGTGCGTTTCTGTGGCCTGGGGTGTGCTGCGCATGCTCAGCAGCAGCGTTGGCGAGTGAGGGGCTTCGCACCCGGGACTCCCTGCGCACGCGCAGCCCCGGGTTTGGCAGCGGCCTAGAGGGTCGGCCGGCTGGGCTGCGGGATTTGCAGGTGGCAGGCTGCGAGCTCGTGGGATACTTGGTCTTGTCCGACGCCCAGCGCCCGCCTGGATGCCCCCGGTCAAAGGCCCAGGGGTTTCTCTTACATCGGAGGAAGGGGGACTCCGCATGGAAGTGTCCTGGGGGAGGGACCAGGCACCTCCGGATCCAGGCGGGGGTCTTGCTGCGGTCTGTCGAGGGTCCTGGGGGGTCGCTCTCGGTGGTGGGGTGGGGGCGTCTGCAGCAGGCGGTGGAGCTGGCTTGGGTACCGGTCGGGCCCGGTGTCAGCCCTGCCTCTCGAACGCTAACTTTGCAAGGCGCTGCAAGGCTTTGCACAGGTGTCCCATTGCTTGCACAGCACCAGTCCTGATACGCTCACCTTGTTTATTTGCAAGTGGTTTTGCGGTAACAAAGGTTTACTGCAGAGGAGAGGACCAGGGGAGGCCTCAGGGATAGGCTGAGGGGTCACTGGATCTAATGTGCATTCTTGTGGTTTAAATAAAAGACACAGGATTATCTGGGACCGTTGATTGATTTTACAATCAGTTTGTACAGTTAACACAATTATCACACTTTTTCCCTTGGGAAAGGATCATAGAATAGAATATTCCAGCATAATATATTTGGAGATCATCTTGTATCCCAAATAACAGAAGAGGGAAGTGACAATTGGCATACCAGTGCCAAACGGGGCATGCGTGTTAATGTTTACATAGTATTTGCCCTTTCCTAGGAAAAGATGTAACACCTACGTTGTTGGAGGGTACTATTTTCAAAGCAATCTAGTGGTTTATAGTTTTGCATTAATGAGAGGAGAATACATTTTGGCGTATAATGTCTAATTTATCCACAATCCGAACAACCAGAGGGTTCACATTAATACACCTGGGGAGTTTCATTGTGCATTTGAGGGTTTTAAGAACAAGAATGAGATCACAGGTTAACTTCTAAATGTATTCAAAGAATAAAAAAAGATTTCATAGGCATCTTTTAGATTATTACATGGGCTCAAACAGTTTTTCCTACTGTCTAGTTCTGCTCTGAGTCAAAGGGCTATCAAAATTAAATCATGTTGGCCGGGCGCGGTGGCTCAGGCCTGTAATCCCAGCACTTTGGGAGGCCGAGATGGGCGGATCACGAGGTCAGGAGATCGAGACCATCCTGGCTAACATGGTGAAACCCTGTCTCTATTAAAAAATACAAAAAACTAGCCGGGCGAGGTGGCGGGTGCCTGTAGTCCCAGCTACTCGGGAGGCTGAGGCAGGAGAATGGTGTGAACCCAGGAGGCGGAGCTTGCAGTGAGCTGAGATCCGGCCACTGCACTCCAGCCTGGGCAACAGAGCCAGACTCCATCTCAAAAAAAAAAAAAAAAAATTAAATCATGTTTACTCTGTGGTTTTAATGTCTGTGTATTTTTGTATTCTTTCTTTTTTTTCTTTTTCTTTTTTTTTTTTTTGAGACAGAGTTTCGCTCTTTTTGCCCGCGCTGGAGTACAAAGCGTGATCTTGGCTCACTGCAACCTCCTCTTCCCAGTTTCAAGCCATTCTCATGTCTCAGCCTCCGAGTAGCTGGGATTACAAGGCACATGCCACCATGCCCGGCTAATTTTGTATCTTTAGTAGAGACAGGGTTTCTCCAGGTTGGTCAGGCTGGTCTTGAACTCCTGACCTCAGGTGATCTGACGTCCTTGGCTTCCGAAGTGCTGGGATTACAGACATGAGCCACCGCACCTGGCCTGTGTGCTTTCTTAATATCCATTCTGGATCAGTGATGTCGGAAGACAAAATTACAACAAATTTAGTTAAAGATCGAATTGACTTTTATTCTTGATTCGTGAATAGGGCAGCCCCCATTCTACAAAATAGAATAAGAGCTCCACAGGGTAATAGCACAACAGTGGGTTTTGTATGGTGGCAACAAAGAAACAGAACAATAGGGAAAACAGCTGATTGGTTAACATCAAGTTACATTAGGTTACTTTTTTCTAAGAGTTAAAGCAGAAGTGACTTCCTTATTCTGACTCAGGAAGATGGGAATCTTCTGATCTCAGGAAAAGCTGGTCTGAGATCCACCTGCTTCTTTAAAGTTTTAGTTTGATCATGTGGCATATGGCATGAGTGGCTCCATTTTGGTTTGGTCTCCTCGTGGGGCCTAGTGCAGTGGCTTAGTCCAAAACAATGACCTCTGCTGGGTCAGGCATGGTGGCTTCTGTCATCCCAGCACTTTCGGGGGCCGAGGCAGGCAGATTGCCTGAAGCCAGAAGTTTGAGACCTCATCTCTAAAAAAACCCAAAAAACAAAAAAACCACACACACCCCATATAAACATTATATATATATAACATCTCCCATAATTTTTGTTTAACAGAGGTAACACATATGGACATGTTTGTGTATCTGTTATTAATCTGTTATTAGTGACACAGAGTTCTAAAAAGCCTTTTCGCATACGTACAAACAATTGGAAGATTATTGTAGCTTGAATAAACTAAATCCCTTTAGAATAAACTAAATACCTGCTGCTATAACAAAATGACAAAAGTAGCTTAAACTGGGCAATTTATAAACAACAGCAATTTATTTCTTCTAGTTCTAGAGGGTGAGAAGTCCATGATTAAGGTGCCCGCAGATTCAGTGTCTGATGATGATCCTGTCCTCATAGATAGTCATTTCCTTGCTCTGTTCTCATGTGGTGGAGGGGGCAAACTGCTCCCTTACCTCTCTCCCTCTCTCTTTTTTTTTCTTTTTCTTTTCTTTTCTTTTTTTTTTGATATTGAGCCTCACTTTGTCACCCAGGCTGGTGGCGCAATCTTGGCTCATTGTAACCTCCTCCTCCTGGGTTCAAGTGATTCTCCTGCCTCAGCCTCTCAAGTAGCTGGGATCACAGGCGTGTACCACCATGCCTGGCTAATTTTTGTATTTTTAGTAGAGATGGGGTTTCACCATGTTAGGGTGGTCTTAAACCCCTGACCTCAGGTGATCTGCCCACCTTGGCTTCCCAAAGTGCTGGGATTCTAGGTGTGAGCCACAGAGCCCAGCTCCATCTCTCTTATAAGGCCACTAATCCTATAAATGAGGGCTTGACTTAATCACATCCTAAAGGTCCCACCCCTTAATACTATCACATTTGTGTTAAGTTTCCACATAAGAATTTGGGGTGGACACATTCAGACCATAGCAAATAGTACTGTGCATATCGTGCAGTGGATGTGCTAAGTTTTAGAGTCATCTTTGTAGAAAATAACATATCGATGACTAGTACTTTAATACATTCTAGAATATTGGGGGAACCCCCCCAATATTTCAACATAGGTTCTATTTTCTGTAAGTGTCGGCCAGTTGAGAAATAAAGAGAGACAGTATAAAGAGAGGAATTTTACAGCTGGGCTGCCGAGGATGACATCACATATCGGTAGGACCGTGATGCCCACCTGAGTCTCATACCAGCAAGTTTTTATTATGGGTTTCAAAAGTGGAGGGGGTATAAGAACAGGGAGTAGGTACAAATATCACATGCTTCAAAGGGCAAAAAGCAGAACTGCTAATAAGAGTTTAACAAAGATCACATGCTTCTGAGGGAACAGGACAAAGGGCAAAAGCAGAACTACTGATAAGGGTCCAACAAAGATCACAAGGCAAAGGGCAAAAGCAGAACTACTTTTTTTTTTTTTGGAGATGGAGTTTCACTCTTTGTTGTCCAGGCTGGAGTACAGTGGTGCGGTCTCGGCTCACTGCAACCTCCGCCTCCTGGGTTCAAGTGATTCTCCTGTCTCAGCCTCCGGAGTAGCTGGGATTACAGGCACCCGCTACCACGCCTGGCTAATTTTTGCATTTTTAGTAGAGATGGGGTTTCACCATGTTGGCCAGGCCGGTCTTGAACTCCTGACCTCAGGTGATCCACCTGCCTCGGCCTCCCAAAGTGCTGAGATTACAAGCGTGAGCCACCACGCCCGACCAAAAAGCAGAACTACTGATAAAGGTCCAACAAAGATCACAAGGCAAAGGGCAAAAACAGAACCACTGATAAGAGTCTATGTTCAGCGGTGCACGTATTGTCTTGATAAACATCTTAAATAACAGAAAATGGTTTGAGAGCAAAGAACCAGTATGACCACAGATTTACCAGGGCAGAGTTTTTCCCCACCCTAGTAAGCCTGAGGGTACTGCAGGAGACCAGGGCATAGCTCAGTCCTTACCTCAACTGCATAAGACAGACGTTCCCAGAGTGGCCATTTATAGACCTCCCCCGAGGAATGCATTCCTTCCCCAGGGTATTAATATTAATATTCCTTGCTAGGAAAAGAATTTAGTGATATCTTCCTTACTTGCACATCCGTTTATAGGCTGTCTGCAAGGAGAAAAATATGGCTCTTTTTGCCTGACGCCTTAGGCAGTCAGACCTTATGATTGTCTTCTCTTGTTCCCTAAAAATCGCTGTTATTCTGTTCTTTTTCAGGATGCACTGATTTCATATTGCTCAAACACACATGTTTTACAATCAGTTTGTACAGTTAACACAATTATCATAGTGGTCCTGAGGTGACGTACATCCTCAGCTTACGAAGATCCAGAATTAGATTAAGAGATTAAAGTAAAGACAGGCATAAGAAATTATAAAAGTATTATTTGAGAACTGATAAATGTCCGTGAAATCTTCACAATTTATGTTTCTCTGCCGCAGCTCCAGCTGGTCCCTCCATTTGGGGGTCCCTGACTTCCCGCAACACTGGAGTTTGTTGTTCAGTTAAGTAGTGATGATATAATGTGCAGTTTATTGCAAAACATAAAGTGTGCTAAATTCACTGCCAGTAGTTTTAAGAGTTCAGATTAATTCTGTCTGGAGCTTCATCAGGGAAGTGCTTCGTAAGGAAGGAACAGTAAAATTGAACCTTAATAGAGATAGAATTGTAATAAATGAAAATGATGAATGGGAATTTTAGGCATAGAAAACTGTCATGAGCAAGATTGTGGGGATGTTAAATATCAAATATTTTTAAGATAGCCAATCCTATTTGGTTTAGAATGTAGAGTTCTTTAAAAAGTAGGAGACAAGGAACAGATAGAAGTAGAAAAGTCAGCTGGGGCCAGATGATAGAAGGTTAATTAACTCAGCCTAATTAACTTGAGTTTTATTTGCAAGCTGTGAGGGCATACAATGGTTTGGCTCATGGAAACAAACTGACCAAAGAGATGGCATTGAGGATCAATGAGACTCATGAGTGGGATGGTGGCAGAGAAACAGGACACAGTGAGGGACCTGTGGATAGGTCAGACAGGCTTGAGTTGGTGAGACCATCATCTCAAAATGGGAAAAAGAATTCCCCGGGATGGGCTCTTGCAGAGAAGGGAGGCAGAAATCAAACAGAAATCTGTTGTATGTATAGCTGGTGTACTGGAGAATGGAAAATCCATTAAATGGATAGAAGAGATGAAGAGAGTTGATGGTTGAAAGAATAACAAATGATAAATTTGGAATATAAAATCATATTGGAGATCCAGAAATAGAAAGTTTCTACATCTCCTTGTTAATCTGAGCTCTTGCTTGTGGTGCGTTAACTCTTTTAGCTGGATGCTGACAAATATGAGAATGATCCAGAATTAGAAAAGATCCGAAGAGAGAGGAACTACTCCTGGATGGACATCATCACCATATGCAAAGATAAACTACCAAATTATGAAGAAAAGGTAAGGGAGCCCTGGATTACCTGGAAAAGCAGTATCATTATATTCACTACTAATAAATGCAATATTTTCTTTCTTTTTTCTTTTAATGTCTGTATGAGGCCATTCTTGCATTGCTGTAAAGAAATACCTGAAACTGTGTAATTTATAAGAAAAGAGGTTTAATTGGCCCACAGTTCTGCAGGCTCTACAGGAAGCATCTGTTTTCTGGCACCACCATCTGCTTCTGGGGAGGCCTCAGGAAGCTTACAGTCATGGCAGAAGGCAAAGTAGGGGCAGGCATCTCACATAACAGGAGTGGGAATGAAAGAGAGTGCAAAGTGTCACACCATTTTAAATGACCAGATCTCACAGGAAATTACTCACTATAGCGAGGATAGCACCAAGAAGATAGTGCTAAGCCATTCATGAGAAATCCACCCTCATGATCCAGTCACCTCCCACCAGGTCCCACTTTCAATACTGGGAATTACATTTCGATATGAAATTTGGGTGGAGACACAAATCTAAACTGTAGTATTCTGCCCCGGCCCCTCCCAAATCTCATGCCCTTCTTGAATTTCAAAATACAATCATCTCTTCCCAATAGTCCCCCAAAGTCTTAACTTGTTCTAGCAATAACTCAAAAGTCCTGAGTTCAAGTCCGAAGTCTCATCTGATACTCATCTCCTTTTACCTATGAGCCTGTAAAATCAAAACAAGTTAGTTACTCCCAAGATACAAAGGGGGTAAAGGCATTAGGTAAATATTCTCATTCTAAAAGGGTGAAATTGGTCAAAAGAAAGGAGCTACAGGACCCATGAAAGTTCAGAATTCAGCAGGGCATCCATTAAATCTTAAAGCTCCCAAATAATACCCTTTGACTCCATGTCCCACATCTAGGACACACTGGTGCAAAGAGTGGGCTCCCAAGGCCTTAGGCAGCCCCCTGTGGCTTTGCAGGGGCTTCTGAGGCTGCTCTCATGGGCTGGCTTTGAGTGTCTATAGCTTTTGCAGGTGCAGGGTGCAAGCTGCCAGTGAATCTATCATTCTTGGGTCTGCAGGATGGTGGTTCTTTTCCCACAGCGCCTATGCAGTGCCCCAGTGGGGACTTTGTGTGGGGACTTCAACCCCACATTTCCCCTCTGCCCTGTCCTAGTAGAGGTTCTGCATGAGGGCTTCTACCCTGCAACAGACTTCTGTCTAGACACCCAGGCTTTTCCATACATTTTCTGAAATCTAGTTGGAGAATCCCAAGCCTCAGCCCTTGCACTCTGTGCACTCACAGGCTTAATAACACATGGAAGCCACAAAGGCTCATGGCTTGTGCCCTCCGGACCTGTGGCCCGAGCTGTACCTGGGCCCTTTTGCTCTGAGGCTAGAACCCTAGCAGAACCCAAGCAGTTGGGATGCAGGAAGCAGTGTCCTGAGACTCTGCAGGGCAGAGGGGCTCTGGGCCTGGTCCATGAAACCATTCTCTCCTTTTAGACCTCTTGCCCTGTGATGGGAGGGGCTGCCTGAAGGTCACTGAAATGCATTTGAGGTTTTTTTCTCCATTGCCTTGGCTATCTTTGAAGTTATGCAAATTTCTCTAGGAAGAGGTCTCTGAAATGCCTTTGAGGTTTTTTCCCCATTGTCTTGGCTATCAGCCCTTGGCTTCTTTGTAGTTATGTAAATTTCTCAAGGAAGTGGTTGCTCTACAAACCTGCTTGAAATCCTCTCTCAAAAACTTTTTATTTCTTTGCCATGTGGCCAAGTCGCAAATTTTCCAAACTTTTATGCTCTGCTTCCCTTTTAAATATAAGTTCCAGCTTCAGGTCATTCCTTTGCTCTTGCATCTGCGCATAGGCTGTTAGAAGCAGGCAGGAAACATCTTGAACACGTTGGTGCTTAGAAATTTCTTCTACCGACCGGGCGCGGTGGCTCAAGCCTGTAATCCCAGCACTTTGGGAGGCCGAGATGGGCGGATCACGAGGTCAGGAGATCGAGACCATCCTGGCTAACACGATGAAACCCCATCTCTACTAAAAAAATACAAAAAACTAGCCGGGCGAGGTGGCGGGCGCCTGTAGTCCCAGCTACTCGGGAGGCTGAGGCAGGAGAATGGCGTAAACCCGGGAGGCGGAGCTTGCAGTGAGCTGAGATCCGGCCACTGCACTCCAGTCCGGGCGACAGAGCGAGACTCCGCCTCAAAAAAAAAAAAGAAATTTCTTCTACCATATACCCTAAGTCATCACTCTCAAATTCAAACTTCCACAGATCCCTAGGGCATGAACAGAATGCAGACAAGTGCTTTGCTGAGGCAGACATGTATGATGTTTGCTTTAATTCCCAATAAATTCCTCATTTCCATCTGAGACCTCATCAGCCTGGACTTTATTGTCCGTATGACTGTCAGCATTTTGGTCACAATCAATTAACCAGTCTCTAAAAAGTTCCAAACTTTCCCTCATCTTTTCTCTCTCCTTCTGAACCTTCTACACACTTCTAATCTCTGCCTATTACTCAATTCCAAAGCTGCTTCCATATTTTCAGGTATCTTTGTAGCAATGCCCCACTCCTTCTGCTTCTAGAGAGGCCTCAGGAAGCTTATAGTCATGGCAGAAGGCAAAGTGGGAGCAGGCATCTCACATAACAGGAGTGGGAACAAGAGAGAGAATGAGGTGCCACCCAGTTTTAAATAGCCAGATCTTGCAAGAAGTCACTCACTGTGGTGAAGCCAGCACCAAGGGAGTGGTGTAAACCATTCATGAGAAATCCATCCCCGTGATCCAGTCACCTCCCACCAGGTCCCACCTCCAACATTGAGGATTACTATTTAACATGAGATTTGGGTGGGGACACATTGCCAAACTATATCAATGTCTTAGTTTGAATTTCGTATCAGAGTAATGCAGATCTCATAAAATGAGCTGGGAAGTAGTCCCTCCTGTTCAGTTTTTTGGAAGAGTATGTGTAGATAATATTATTCTTTCCTTATGTTTGGAGATTCACCAGTGAAGCTATCTTGGCTTGTAGTTTTCTTTGTGGGAAGGTTTTTAACTGTGAGTTCAATTTCTTTACTAGACAGTAGGGCTACTCAGGTAACCCATTTTTTCTTGAATGAGCATTATTTGTTTGTTTCTCTCAAAGCATTTGTCCATTTCATTTGAGTTGTCAAATTTATTGCCATAAAATTACTTGGAATATTTTCTATTATCCTTTTAATATCTATAGAGTATGTAGTGCTGTCTTTTCTCATTCCTGATACTGATAATTTGTGTCTTCTCTCTCTTTTGTGAGTCTGGATAGAGGCTTATCAATTATATTGATCCTCTCAAAGAACTTTAGGTTTCATTGATTTTTCTCTTTTTCTATTTTTTATTTCATTGGATTCTGCTCTGACCTTTATAATTTGTCTTCTTTTACATGTTTTAATTTGCTCCTTTTTCTAAGTTCCCTAGGTGGAAGCTGAAGTCACTGATTTGAGTTCTTTCTTCGTCATTATTTTTATTATTATTTTAGAAACAGACATTATTAACATTATTATTTTGCTCTGCCACCCAGGCTAAAGTGCAGTGGTGCAATCGTAGCTCACTGCAGTCTCGAACGCCTGGGCTCCAGCAATCCTCCCACTTCAGCCTCCTGAGTAGCTAGGAC
>NW_012118821.1:10212793-10217572 GCF_000951035.1 Colobus angolensis palliatus
TCCCCTCCCCTCCCTTCCCCTCCTTTCCCTTTCTTTTCCTCTCCTTTCCTTCTTCCCTTCTCTTTCCCTTCCTTCTTCCCTTCCCTTCTTCCTTTTTTGACAAAGTATTTCTCTGTCACCCAGGCTGAAATGCAGTGGTGCCATCATGGCTCACTGCAGCCTCAACCTCTCAAGCTCAAGTGATCCTCCCATCTCAGCCTCCTAAGCAGCTGGGGCTACAGGTGCACACCACCACAACTGGCTAATTCATTTTTATTTTTCATAGAGGTGGGGTCTCCCTGTGTTGCCCAGGCTGCTTTTGAACTTCTGGACTCAAGTGATCTTCTTGTCTTGGCCTCCCAAAGTGCTGGAGTTACTGGCATGAAGCACTGTCTCTGGACAGCATTCTTTTGATTAGTGTTAATATGGTATATCTTTCTCCATTCCTTTACTTTTAACCTATTTGTGTCTTTATATTTAGAGAGGGCTTCTTGTAGATGACATGTATTATAGTTAGTTTTTAAAATCCATTTTGATAGTTTCTTTCTGTTAATGGTATATTTAGATCATTCATGTTTAAATTGGTTATTAATACAGTTGAATTAATGTCTACCATATTTGGGACTGTTCTGTTTGTCGTGCTTGTTCTTTATTATTTTATTTATATTTATTTATTTATGTTTTGAGATAGAGTCTCGCTCTGTTGCCGAGGCTGGAGAGCAGTGGCGCAGTCTTGGCTCACTGCAAGCTCTGCCTCCTGAGTTCATGCCATTCTCCTGTGTCAGCCTCCCAAGTAGCTGGGACTACAGGCACCCACCACCACGCCCAACTAATTTGTTTGTATTTTTAGTACAGACGGGGTTTCACTGTGTTAGCCAGGATGGTCTCGATCTCCTGACCTCGTGATCCACCTGCCTCAGCCTCCCAAAGTGCTGGCATTACAGGCGTGAGCCACCGTGCCTGGCCTATTGTTGTTTTTAAATATTCCCCTCTTTTTCTGCCTTGTCTGGTTTTAATTGAACATTTTATATGATTCTGCTTTCTCTCCTCTTAGCTTATCATTAAAAAAAAATTTAGTGGTTGCCTCAGAGTTTAGTATGCATTTACCCAATAACTGAGTATTCCCAATTCTTCCCTCCCATCTCTTACAACATTGCTGTTATTTATTTTATTCTCCATATCTCATAATCACCTAATACATTATTACTGACATTACTTTGAACAGTTATCTATTAGATCAATGAAGAACAAACAAATAAAAGATTGTTTTAGTTTTCTTCTTATTTCTACTCTCTCTTTCCACTTTACTTAGATCTGAGATTCAGACTTACATAATTTTCTTTTTCATTTGAAGAACTTCTGTGAACATTTATTTGCAAGATAGGTCAGTCTACTGGTGACAAATTCTTTTCTTTTTTGTTTGTCTGAGAAAGTCTTTATTTCTTCTTCACTTTTAAGGGATAATTCTCCTGGATACAGATTGCTAGGTTGGTAGTTTTTTTTTTTCTTGCTTGTATAGTTTCTGAGGAATGGTCTGATGTAATTCTTTATCTTTTTTCTCCTATAGGTTAGGTGCATTTTTTCCTTTGGCCTTTTTCAAGGTTTTCTGTCTTTTGCTTTCTGCAAGTTTAATATGATATGCCTAGGTACAGATATTTTCACATTTATCCTGCTCGGTGTTCTCTCAGTTTTCTGGATCTCTGTGGTGTCTGTCATTAATTTTGGAAAATTTGTGGACATTATTTCAAATATTTATTCACTTTTTTCTCTTTCTTCTACTTCTGTTATACCGTTTATACATATGTTACATCTTTTATAATTGTTCCACAGTTCAGGGCTATTTTATTCTCCCCCAGTCCCCGTTCCCCATTCTTTTTTGTCTTTGCACTTCAGTTTGGGAAGTTTCAATGGACATGTCTTCAAGCTTGCTGATTCTTCCTTCAACTTAGTCCATTCTACTAATGAACCCATCACAGGTATTCTTTGTTTGTGTTAGAGTGATTTTGGTCTCCAGCATTTTCTTTTGATTCTCTCTGAGCTTCCCTCTCTCTGCTTATATTACCCATTTGTTCTTGCATGTGGTCTACTTTTTCCATAGAGCCCTTTGTATTAGTCCGTTCTCATGCTGCTATAAACAACTGCCCAAGACTGGGTAATTTATAAAGGAAAGAAGTTTAATTGACTCACAATTCTGCAGGGCTGGGGAGGAAACTTACAATCATGGCAGAAGGGGAAGCAAACACCTCCTTCTTCACCGTGATGTCAGGAAGGAGAAGAATATGAGCTGAATGAAGGGGGAAGCCCCTTCTAAAACCCTCAGATCTCATGAGAACTTACTATCACGAGAATAGCATGGGGAAAGCTGCCCCCCATGATTCAATTACCTCCCATTGGTTCCTTCCAGTCACACGTGGGGATTATGGGAACTACAATTCAAGATGAGATTCTGGTGGGGACATAGCCGCACCATATCACTCTTACTATAGCCACAATTTTTACAATTCTCTGTCTGATAATTCCAAAATATGTGACCCGTCCCAGTCAGTCTCTGCTGCTTGCTTTGTCTCTTCACACTATATTTTTTCTCGCCTTATATCATGCCTTGTTATTTTTGTTGATAGCCTGATATGCTGTATCTGTTAAAAGGAGCTGAGGTGAAGAGGCCATTCATGTGGGGTGTTATGTTATCTGGGTAGAAGTTTTGCTGTGTTGAATGTTTGCTGTAGCTGTCGATGCCAGAGGCTTTGGTTTCCTTGTTTTGTTTTCTCTCCCCTGGATGTCTTTGCTTTCCCAAAAACTCCTTTGTTAAGAGATTTATTCCTTGCAGCTTTGATTCACTTATTGTTCTGGAGCCCTGTTGATGTGAGGGTGAGCCATTGGGGAGGAGAAGTGTTCTGTAATGTTAGGCTTATGATTAGGGGTCTTAGTCTTTTACCAGGCCTGAGTTTTTGGGCGGACAGTCAGAAGTGTTTCTTAGCGTCTTTTTTGTTCCTTTGGGCTAGAGGGGGCTGGAGTTGGCCAGCTGCCCTTCCCCCACGACAGAGAAGGCTCAGGCAAGGTTGTTTCCCTTGGTTTTTGTTATGGACAGAGTTCTGGGGGTTTTTTAAAATGGTTCCTTTTTCCCTTTTATTGCCTGATACGTAAAGGGATTTTTCTCAGATCTTTGTTGTGAGCACAAGGTGGGGGTTTCTGGATGTGCAAACCCATAAAAGGACAGTGTCCCTGTCATACCAGGCGCCCAAGATCTCTCTCAAGCTAGTTCACACTCAGCCTGCAGCAGTTTGTCCAAATTGCCTTGGAAGTGTTCCTACCAGTTCATGGCTCCGGGAAAACTGATCTCAGCTGTGGTTCTGTGTATCCGCTTCTCTCTCCAGATTCAAGGTAGTAATTTATCCAGGGACTTCAGTTCTCTGTTGGCTCTAAGAAGGGGAGTAAGACTTCCAAGTGCTTTACATGTCCAACCAGAAACCAGAAGTTTCATCCTTGACCGACCTGCCAGCCTTCAAGTATTAGTGCACCTCTGCATGTTAGCACAGCTTGAGCTCCTGTTTCTCCACCTCATCTTGGTGCCATTGTTTCAGACAATTGACTTTTTTTTTTTTTGAGACAGAATCTCACTGTGTTGCCAGGCTGGTCTTGAACTCCTGAGCTCAAGCGATCTGCATGCCTCAGCCTCCCATAGTGCTGGGATTACAGGCATGAGCCACTGTGCCCGGCCCAGTTTACTTTTATAAACCCCACAGTACATTGTTTTTATTTTTGTCTAAATAGTAAGTTACCTTGTAAAGAGATTTGCACAAGAAGAAGAAAATCTCTGATTACCCGTGTAGCTCTCATTCCAAGTGCTCCTCATTCTGTGTTGTGGGGTCCATATTTCTGTCTGACATTCTTTCCCTACTGCCTGAAGGACTTCGTGTAACATTTCTTGTAGTGCACATCTGTTGTTAAGGATTCCTTCAGCTTCTGCACGTCTGAATGCTTTCAGTTTAAAACAACTTTTTCGGCCGGGCACGGTGGCTCACACCTGTAATCCCAGCACTTTGGGAGGCCGAGGCGGGTGGATCACAAGGTCAGGAGATCGAGATCATCCTGGTGAACACGGTGAAACCCCATCTCTACTGAAAATGATACAAAAATTAGCTGGGTGTGGTGGTGTGGGCCTGTAGTCCCAGCTACTTGGGAGGTTGAGGCAGGAGAATTGTTTGAACCTGGGAGGTGGAGGTTGCAGTGAGCCGAGATTGCGCCACTGCACTCCAGCCTGGTGACAGAGAGAGACTCTGTCTCAAAAAAATAAAAATAAAAATAAAAGTAAGTTTTACTGGACTTTGTTTTTTAGGGCAGTGTTAACTTCACAGCAAAACTGAGAAGCAGATATAGAAACTTCCCATACACACCCATCCCCCTGACCTGCACAGTCTTCCCCCTTATCAACCTCTCTCCTCAGAGCAGTACATTGTTTCAACTGATGAGCCTGCACTGGCACATCAGGACCACCCCAAGTCTACAGTTCACATGAGGGTCCACTCTTGCTGTTGTACATTCTGTGGATTTGAACAAATGTATAATGACACATGTCCACCATTCTCAAGTCATACGGAGTCGTTTCTCTGCCCTAAAAACCTTCTGTGGTCCACTTCTCCATTCTTCCCCACCCAGCCCCAGGGACCCACTGATCTCCATTCCTCCCTGCCCAGGCCCCAGGGAACCACTGATCTCCATTCCTCCCCGCCCGGCCCCGGGGACCCACTGATCTCCATTCCTCCCCGCCCGGCCCCGGGGACCCACTGATCTCCATTCCTC
>NW_012118821.1:10217622-10219090 GCF_000951035.1 Colobus angolensis palliatus
CGCCCGGCCCCGGGGACCCACTGATCTTTTTTCACTGCCTCCATAGCTTTACCTTTTCCAGAATATCCCATAGTTGGAATCATACAGTTGATAACCTTATCACACTAGCTCCTTTCACATAATAAAATGCATCGAAGGTTCTCCCTTGTCTTTTTGTGGCTTGGTAGCTCATTTCTTTTTATTGCTGAGTAATATTCCACTGTCTGTATGTACCACAGTTTATTTATCCATTTACCTACTGAAGGACATCTTGCCTGCTTCCAAGTTTTGGCAATTAATGGATACAGCTGCTGTAAACATCCACTTGCAGGTTTTTGTGTGGACATAAGTTTTCAGCTCCTTTTGGTAAATACCAAGGAACACAATTGCTGGATAGTGTGTTAGTCAGTGTTCTCTAGAGGGACAGAACTAACAGGACAGAGATATATATATATATATAAAAGGGAGTTTATTAAGTATTAACTCACACAATAACAGACTCCCACAATAGGCCGTCTGTAAGCCGAGGAGCAGAGAGAGCCAGTCCAAGTCCCCGAACTGAAGAACTTGTAGTCTGATGTTCAAGGCCAGGAAGGGTCCAGCACAGGAGAAAGATGTAGGCTGGGAGGCTAGGCCAGTCTAGCCTTTTCACATTTTTCCGCCTGCTTTATGTTCTAGCTGTGTTGGCAGCTGATTAGATGGTGCCCACCCAGATTAAGGGTGGGTCTGCCTTTCCCAACCCACTGACTCAAATGTTAATCCCTTTGGCAACACCCTCACAGACACACCCAGGATCAATGCTTTGCATCCTTCAATGCAATCAAGTTGACATTCAGTATTAACCATCACAGATAGTATGGTAAGAGTATGTTTAGTTTTATGTGAAATTGCCAAACTGTCTTCCAAGTTGACTGTCCCAGTTGTTCCTATCAGCAGGGAGTGAGGATTCCTGCTACTCCATACCCTCGCAGTCTCTGGTGTGGTCAGTGTTCTGGATTCTGGCCGTGCTTCTAGATGTACAGTGGTATCTCCTCGTAATCTGCATTCCCCAATGACATATGACATGGAACATATTTTCATGTGCTTATTTGCCATCTGTACGTCTTCTATGGTGAGGTGTCTGTTAAGGTCTTTGGCCCATTTTTTAATCAGGTTGTTTGTTTTCTTATGGTTAAACTTTAAGAGTTCTTTGTATATTTTGGATAACAGTCCTTTACCAGATATGTCTTTTGCAAATATATTCTCCTAGTCTGTGGCTTCTCTTCATTCTCCTGATAGCAGAACAGAAAATCTAGTTTCAATGAAGTCCACCTTATCAGTTCTTTCTTTTTGTTTTTTTTTTTGAAACGGAGTCTTTCGTTTTTTTTGAAACGGAGTCTGTCGCCCAGGCTGGAGTGCAGTGGGGCGATCTTGGCTTACTGCAAGCTCCGCCTCCCAGGTTCACGCCATTCTCCCTCAGCCTCCCAAGTAGCTGGGACTACAGGCACCC
>NW_012118821.1:10219430-10236404 GCF_000951035.1 Colobus angolensis palliatus
GATTCTCCTGCCTCAGCCTCCTGAGTAGCTAGGACTACAGGTGCGTGCCACCATGCCCGGCTAATTTTTGTATTTTTAGTAGAGACAGGGTTTCACCATGTTGGTCAGACTGGTCTTGAATTCCTGACTTCAAGTGATCAGCCTGCCTCGGCCTCCCAGAGAGCTGGGATTACAGGCGTGAGCCACCATGCCTGGCTGAGTCTTGCATTTTATATTTAGGTCTGTAATCATTAAAAAACTTTTTAAAGAGACTTTTTATAATGAGTCAATGATCATTGTTCATTGCTGCTTTAAACTCCTGAGCTTAAGTGATCCTCACAACTCAGTTTCCTCTGTAGCTGGGACTACAGGCATGCACCACCGTGCCTGGCTTTTCTCTCTCTCTTTCTCTCTTTTTAATTTGCAAAGATGAGATCTCTCTGTGTTGCCCAGGTTGGTCTCAAACTCCTGGCCTCAAGCGATCCTCTCTCCTCAGTGGCCCAAAGCACTGGGATTATAAGTGTGAGCCACTGCACTTGGCCCGTGATCCATATTATCTTAATTTTTGTTAAGGGTGTAAGGTCTATGTCTGGAGTAATTTTTTTGCATGTGGATTTACCATTGTTTCAGTACCATTTGTTGAAAAGATTATTATTTTTTTCATTGTGTTGCCTTTGGTCCTTTGTCAAAGATCAGTTGATCTATTTTTCTATTATTTCACCAGTGTCACAGTCTTGATTTCTATAGCATGATAGTAAGTCTTGAAGTCAGGTATTGTCGGTTCTTCAACTGTGTTCCTCTTCAATATTGTGCTGGGTATTCTGAGTCTTGTGCCTCTGCAGATAAACTTCACAGTCAGTTTACTGATATGTGCAAAATAACTAGCTGGAACTTTGAATTGGATCGTACTGAACCTATAGATTAAGTTGGGAAAAATGGACATCTTAGCACTACTGAGTCTTCCTGTTCATGAACATGGAATCTCTCTCCATTTATTTAGTTTCTGATTTGTTTCATCAGAGTTTTGTAGTTTTCTTGTAGATCTTAGGCATGTTTTGTTAGATTCATACCTAAGCATTTCTTTTTTGGGGGTGCAGATGTATATGGTTTTGTGTTTTTAATTTCAAGTATCACCTGCTGTGTTTCTGGTGTATAGGAAAGTGATTAACTTTTGTGTATTAATCCTGTATCCTGTAAATTTGCCATAATTGCTTGTTAGTTCCAGGAGCTTTTTGTTGTTGGTTCTTTTGGATTTCCTACCTAGACAGTGATATCATCTGAGAGCAAAGGGAGTTTTATTTCTTCCTTTCTAATCAGTATGCCTTATATTTCTCCGTATTGTGTTAGCCTGGACAGTCTCAGTCTTGTAGTCAGCCTGTGCCTCTGGGCTACGAACTTCACCAGCGTTTCTCAGACTCCCTCCTTTAAGTGGGACATGATGGCTGACAGCGGCTGGACTTGGGGTTTCCCTTCCTCTCCTGTCTTAGTCAGCTCAGGCTTCCGTAACCAGATACCATAAACTGCGTGCTTTAAAACAAACATTTCTCACAGTCTGCAGGCAGGGACGCCCACGGTCAGGACAGCGGCAGCTTTGGTGTCTTGTGAGAGCTGCTTCCTGGTTTATAGATGACTGTGTTTTTGCTGTGTTCTCACATGGTGGGTAGAAGAAACAAGCTCTTCTGGGAGTTTTATAAGGACACTAATCCCATTCATGAGAGCTCCCCCCCATCACCTTATCTAATCCTATTTACCTCCCGCAGACACCGCCTGCCAATCCACCACATCAGAGGGTGGGTTTCAGCCCGCGGACCCCGGGGAGGGGCCATTGTATTCAGTCCGTAACACGGAATTCTGGAGGGGCTGCAGATGCGTGTTTCCCTTCACCCAGGTCAGGCTCTCATGAAAGCCCAGCAGGCTGGGATCTCGCTGGCTGAGCTCTCCTGACTTCAGGCCTTCGTAAGAACAGATTTCAGATGTATCCTGACAGACTTCAGAACGGCCCCCTTTCCCTCCTTCTGCCAGAAGCGCAGGGAACTTTTCTCTGATACTCACTGTTGGGACCTGGTAGAGCTTTTGCAAGTAAAATTTACAAAAGTGTGAGGCCCCTGATGACTGGGTCTGGAGTTTTTTTAAGCTGTCCGACTTGTCTACACTGAGCCCCAGCTGGTCAAGTGCAGTTTGGGTTTCTCGACCCCAGCCCTGGTTCCCATAGGGGTTTCTGCTGTGGTTAGGTGTGGCTCTTTCTGTCTGCCTGTCTCTCCGGTATGAGGGGTGCTGGTTTGCTCTGTGACTTCACTTCTCTTACACATTTAAAAAGAGTTGGTTTTTCAGTTTGTTCTGCTTTCACTTGGTAGGATGGAGTGGTAACTTCTAAGCTCCTTAGAAAACATACGCGGGTGAACTGACAATACCAGATAGAGCTAAGAGCAGAAGAGCTTAAGAATGTGGAAATTGTTCAAAAATAGATCTGTCGTGTGATTCGAGTCCCTTTGCTCTATGTCAGATGATTCTTGCTGGTCAGAGTCCAGATATCGTCTTTATCGCTCACTGAGTGCTCTGCGATTCACTAGATTCTGGTGGGTGTAAATGGTGTGACTCTGACGTGGAAGTTGAGATGAGCTGGCCTCTTCTCAGCCACGTTTGATCTCACATAGCAGAGGCTGGCCTGCTGCTGATCCTGTAAGTTACATTAGCTTCACCATCGCTGTCTTCTGGAATTACTTCTCTCCTGGTGTAAAACCCTCTTGCTGATGCAGGCTTATCCTTTGTTTTTCTAAAATAACCTTATTTTCTGACGCTCTTGTGATTGCCACTGGTTTCCTCAGTGTTAGGTTGTGGGTTTGTGTGTAGCAGGAATCCTACACAGTGGGCAGTGGCGTTGTGAGGAAGCGTGTCCGAGGGCCCCTCACTGCTGATGTCAGCGTGACCTGGGTGAAGCCGGTGTCCATCAGGTTTCTCCATGGGGAAGTTCCTTTTCTTTTCCTCTGTAACCAGTAAGACACGTGTGGAGAGTTACTTTTAGACCATGAATATCCCATTTCCCCTCCAACTTTCACCCAACATTTTTAGTAAGTCTTGACGATTCCTGCCTTTGTGGGCTGTGAGTGTCATGGCCGTGCAGTGGCACTCACCCGGGGGTTGGTTTTCACTGTCAGGAAGCGTGTCCCCTTCTTCCCTGTTCACTGGGCATCCACTGGGGCTCCAGGCCTTCTTGTTTCACTTGTTGGTGTAGGGTCTGTTCTTGCTGGAATTTATTTTGATCTTCACGTTGTTCCAGACCTCAGGCTTGGCAAGCAGGAGCCTCGTTAGCTGGCTTCTGTCTCCTGATGCATCCCCAGCCCATTACTTTCTGGACCCACAGCGTGTCCAGGCCCACCTCCTGCCTTTCCCGACCTCGTGCGGGGTCAGCTGCTCTTCCTGGCACCCAGCCCTGGTGTTTAGAAACTCGGATGGGGTCACTGCTCAGGTGCTTTCAGTGGATGGGATTAAGAGTGTGTGTGTGTGTGTGAATGCACGCATGTGAGAGTGTGTGTATGTGTGCATATGTGTGTTAATGCATGCGAGTGTGTATATGTACATGCACATGTGTGCATGTGTGTGAATGCACACATGAGTGTGTGTAAATGCACGCATGTGAGAGTGAATGCATGTGTGTGTACGTGTGTGCACGTGAGTGTGAATGCACACGAGTGTGTAAATGCACACGTGAGAGTGCATGTGCGCGCGTGTGTGCATGTGAGTGTGCACACGTGAGTGTGTAAATGCACACATGTGAGAGTGCATGTGTGTGCATGTGTGTGAATGCATGTGCACGTGTGTGCATGTGAGTGTGAATCCACACATGAGTACTGTGTGCGAGTGTGTAGCTGTGTGTGAATGCACGTGTGTACGTGTGTGCATGTGAATGCACCCATGTGAGTGTACATGTGTGTGGATGTGTGAATGCACATGTGTGTACATGTATGTGCATATGAATGTGAATGCACACATACGTGTACATGTGTGCGTGTCTGTAGGTGTGTGTGAATACTAGCATGTGAGTGTGTGAACGTGTGCCTGTGTGACAGTGCGCATGTGTGAGTGTGCGTGTGTCCGTGTGTGTATATCATGTAGTTCAAACGGACAACTCTAATTCCAGTTAAATCCACAGGGCTTTCCTTTGCCTTCCTCATCAGTATTTGTATCTTTCCTCTCACTGTGAGAAGCCCGGCTCCCAGTCATACCAGTATATTTTCCCATCCTCTCAATCCCACAACACACACACCAGCGTCAGCATGGCTGCACCCAGACCGTGACGAACAGCAGGCCTACTGAGTGCAACCTAAGCTTGGGTTGCGGTTTTTCTGTCTTAGCCTGAGGATGTAGTCAAAATAATATGTTCAAGAGTTATTTCCGTTTGTCGCCGTGTGCGGTGGCTCACGCCTGTAATCCCAGCACTTCGGGAGGCTGAGGCGGGCAGATCACCCAAGGTCGGGAGTTCGAGACCAGCCTGACCAACATGGAGAAACCCTGTCTCTACTAAAAATATAAAATTAGGCGGGTGTGGTGACACATGCCTGTGACCCCAGCTACTCGGGAGGCTGAGGCAGAGAATTGCTTGAACCTGGGAGGCAGAGGTTGCAGTGAGCCAAGATTGCGCCATTGCACTCCAGCCCGGGCAACAAGAGTGAAATTCCATTTCAAAAAAAAAAAAAAGTTATTTCCATTTGTCTTTTCTTTCTGTGTGGCTATGAATAGATTGATTTCAAATTTAAGGTTTTCCTCTAATCTTGTTTTCATTTTATTTATGATTTTGTAAAGCATAACATAACAAGGTAGGCTGGGTGCAGTGGCTCATGCCTATAATCCCAGTGCTTTGGGAGGCCAAGGCAGGAGGATCACTTGAGGCCAGGGGTTTGAGACTAGCCTGGGCAACATAGTAAGACCCTGTCTCTAGAAATTTTTTTTTTTTAATTAGCCAGGTGTGGTAGTGCACACCTGTAGTCCTGGCTACCTGGAAGGCTGAGGCAGGAGGATCTCTTGAGCCCCAGAGTTTGAGGCTGTAGTCAGTTATGATTGTGCCCCTGCACTCCAGCCTGAGCGACAGAGACCGTCCTTTATATGTGTGTGTGTGTATATATATATAAAATGTATATGTGTGTATATATATTTTATATATAATATAGATGGAAGCTTTAAAAACATATATATATATATATATATGGAGCTTCAAAACCCCCCAAGTGGGAGATGTGGAGATATGAATAATGCAAGCAGAGTCAGATTATAAGGGCACAGTCTTGGTGAAGGGGGTATGGATATTTACTGTCAAATACTCTCCATGTTTTTGCATACTTGAATATTTTTATTATAAAATGTTAGAAAGAAAACACTTTCAGAAAGACACAAAAGTCAGACCACGTGTGGTGGCTTCTGCCTGGAATCCCAGCACTGCGGGAGGCTGAGGCGGGTGAATGACCTGAGGTCAGGAGTTCGAGACCAGCCTGGCCAACATGGTGAAACCCCATTTCTACTAAAAATACAAAAATTAGCTGGGCATGGTGGCAGGCGCCTGTAATCCCAGCTACTTGGGAGGCAGGAGAATCACTTGAACTGAGGAGGTGGAGGTTGCAGTGAGCTGAGATTGCACCACTGCACTCCAGCCTGGGTGACAGAGCAAGACTCCATCTAAAAAAAAAAAAAAAGACACAAAAGTCAATGTGAAGAAATAGAAAGTGCTTGTGGAGTCTGTGCCTGCTTCCCTGCAATGTCCACTGGCTTCTCATTCACCCTGTGTGTTGTGATTTCATGACTGCTGTGTGCAGCACACTGGGTGGGTGTGAGCCTGGGGCCAGGCTGTCTTTGGGGCAGTCTCAGTGTGTGAGGTTGGGCCAGTGACTTAGCCTCTCTGTGCTACCATTCCCACATCTGTAAAATGGGGCTGACAGAGCAGCCACCTCGTGGGGCCGTGCGTGTTGGGCGAGTTGGCCCGTGTGAAGTGTTCAGAACCTTTGCTGCAGGTCTGTTCACTTTCAGTTACTGCCCATTTGTTGACAGGTTTCATAAAATATTCTAGCTCTGGCCCTTATACTGTTAGGAAAATAATTCTTAGCAAGTGTAGTTTTCATTTTTATGGAGAGAAATCCCATTCACCTGAGTTCTGACCCACCAAAAGCTCAGCTGCTGAGTGGGCAGGTGCGACTGCCGGTAGACTCACAGGAATGTTCCTCCTGCACTAGATTAAGATGTTTTACGAGGAGCATTTGCACTTGGACGATGAGATCCGCTACATCCTGGACGGCAGCGGGTACTTCGACGTGAGGGACAAGGAGGACAAGTGGATCCGGATCTTCATGGAGAAGGGAGACATGATAACGCTCCCCGCCGGGATCTATCACCGCTTCACTGTGGACGAAAAGGTGGGAGCGCTGTGCTTTCTCCCCAAGCCTGGCCTGTGTGGTGGCCCTGGCTGTGGCTTCCCTGCCGCTGAACTGCACGGCCTCCGCAGACTCTGAGTGTGGTCTCCGGGCTCAGGACTCCTCGACCTGTGCTGCAAGGAGAGTCTCTGTGGAGCCGCAGGCGGTGTCCGAGGTGCCCGCTGTCCTGTGGCAGCCTCCGGGGCCCCTGCCTGTGATCCTGGTGGACAGGTGTGCGTTTCATACCCAGGTGGGGGCAGGTACAGGCGGGGCACACCCATGAGCCTGGCCCTGCCCCAGCCCGCCTGTGCTTGGTGCTGAGGCATCTGCAGGGTTGTCATGTTGCCACACTGTCACTTTAAAAAACATTTCAGTTTTGGAATTGAACAGCAACGTAGTCCAGTCAGGATTGGCAATAAACATAAATAAGGTAGTTTTGGGGTTCACTGGAGGTGACTGGGGCTAACGCTGAGATTTAAGTATAATTTTTGAATAAATAGTAAATGCACATGGTTTAAAATTTAGAAATAAGAGAGGGAACCCGATGAAAGGTGTCCCTCTGACCCCTGTTCCCAGCCCCCTACTTTCTCTCCCTGAAAGTAACCAGTATTCCATTTAAAAAATTATTTTTACAGTGACTTTATGTATATCCAAGTGCATGTCAGTCAGGATTCTTTTTGTTTTTTTTTTTTTGAGACAGAGTCTCACTTTGTCACCCAGGCTGGAGTGCAGTGGCTCGATCTCGGCTCACTGCAGCCTCCGCCTCCCAAGCTCAAGTGATTCTCCTGCCTCAGCCTCCCGAGTAGCTGGGATTACAGGGGCCCACCACCACACCCAGCTAATTTTTGTGTTTTTAGTAGAGATGGGGTTTCACCATGTTGGTCAGGCTGGTCTCGAACTCCTGACCTCAAGTGATCCACCCACCTTGGCCTCCCAAAGGCTGGGATTACAGGCGTGAGCCACTGCGCCCAGCCTGGTCAGGATTCTTACTATCCCCCTTTTCAAAGAGGAGGCAGCAGATTCTGCCTGTGGTTCTACATTTTACTTTTTTCTACATGATGTTCACTGGGGGCTGTTTTATATCAGTATCTCCCAGCCTCTAGCCCTGATCACAGCTGCACAGTACTCTGGCGCTGGACATGCTCTACTGCATTTAACCATTAAGTTATTTCAGCGAGTCCTTGACCCCCAATAATGAGTATATACATTGTTCCCAACTTTTTGCTCTTGTGAACCGTGCTGTAATAAATATCCTGACATGCTTGTTGTTTTGCACATATGTGTTTTTCTGTAGGGTAAATTCCTAAAAGTGAAAACTGAAATAAAAGGCACGTGCGTTTTTAGTTTGGACAGATGTCTCTGAATTGTCCTTTCCTGCCCACCAGCAACACGTGGGCCCTGATGCTAGTTCTTAAGAAAACTGTAGCCAGACGAGGTGGAGAGGAGGTGCAGGGTACATGGGGCTGGAGCCGGTGCTTTTCCTAACTGTGTGTCTCAATAGAGAGTGCGGAGGTGCGGAGTTCAACACCGAGCCTCGGCTCCAGATGTTCTTACCTGGCGTGTGAGGACAGGCAGTGCCCGCTGCACCACCTGATACAAATTTTCCTTCCAAGAATAAAATGTGGCCTAAATTGTTAAAGACACCGAATAAAAATAGCAAGGGAAGTGTTTATAGCAATTAATGTCAATAAGTTGATATGTTAATAAATAAAAGTAAGTAGAAGGCCGGCTGGTTTAATGAGATGCTGGGCGTGTTTGTCTGTTTTCCAGAACTATGCGAAGGCCATGCGGCTGTTTGTGGGAGAACCGGTGTGGACAGCGTACAACCGGCCCGCTGACCATTTCGAAGCCCGCGGGCAGTATATGAAATTTCTGGCACAGACAGCCTAGCAGTGCTGCCTGGGAGCTAACACGTGCCTCGTGAAGGTCTCCAGTATGATGACTCAGCAGAAAATCCACCATTTTCTCTTTGCTTTTAGAGGATAGACTTGAGGCCGGGTTATCTTTCCTTTGTAAGATTATTTGATCGGAATCTTTTGTAATGAAAGGATCTAGAAAGCAACTTGGAAGTGTAAAGAGTCACCTTCATTTTCTGTAACTCAATCAAGACTAGTGGGTCCGTGGCCTGTGTTAGTTCATGCATTCAGTTCAGACCCAAATGAAAGTTTCATCTCCCGAAATGCAGCTCCGTAGATGCTCGTCTGGACGTGATACGGTGCCTGCCGTGTAAGAAGGTGCAATCATAGATAACACAGCTAGCCAGATAGAAGACACTTTTTTCTCCCAAAATTATGCCTTGGAGGGTGGGGAGTGGTATGGGGGAAGAGCTCGGACCTTAAGGGGCACACACTGAGTTGCTTATGCCACTTCCTTGTTCAAAATAAAGTGAATGCCTTAATCTTATACTCATGGCTTGGAGTTACCTTATATTCAGGTATGTATGATATTTTGCCTAGTTTGTTAAAATCGCCCCATTTAGATTCTTTATATAATTGTTCTTATATATCAATAATTTATATATGAGCTGTGTTAGTATTTTTTCAGTGTGTGATCTCTGGATTCTTTCACAATCAAGCTGTTGAATTTTAACAAGAGTATTAGTACATAAATCTACTCAACAATTCGGAGATAGGATTATGCCTAGTTTGTTACATCATAGAAAAAGCCCAAGTTAACTTCATGTTTTGGAAGGGCAGGTCATTTTTAAAGTATTTCTTTTTTTAACTGGATGAAAAATCTCCATGTCAGGATTAATTTTTTAATCACCTCCACATTGCACAGAGGAAACCCAAGCCTTAAATGTTTAAGTAAACTCTGTCTCAATTTTAGGATTAAAATATCCACAGGTGGTGTGATGACAACATCAATACCCCACGGCTCGCTTCTGCCAAGTGTGACTCTATTTCAGTAATTAAAATAAGTGCTGATGGACTGATTTTTTTTTATGGATTTATTTCTAAATGGGCATTATAAATAGAGCTTGCTGATTTTTAAGAATGAAACATTCATATGATAAAATATCACTTTAAATTGCCTTTCTTGCTTCATATAACTTTTCCCTGTCAGGATCGTTAGCGTTTGAAACTCCTGGTGCGGCGCTGGCTTCCTGCAGACTCCAGTTTCGCCTCCTTGATGTGGCGCCTTGGATTTCTTCACTTCAGAGCTGTATTTTTATAGGCAAGAGTAAGTTACTGGGTGCAGTGGCTCATGCCTGGAATCTCAGCTACTCATGAGGCTAAGGTGGGAGGATTCTTAGAGCCTGGGAGGTCGAGGCTGCAACGAGCTGTGATCGTGCTCGCTGCGCTCCAACCTGGGCGACAGAGCAAGGCTCTGTCTCAAAAACAAAAAAAAACAAAACAAAACAAAAGAGTAGGAGCTGAGGGGTATAATAGAATTATAATAGAATTCTGCTAAAGCACTTAAGGGAAATCTTTCGTTTTTATTGAGGTATAATTTACGTACAATAAAATGCACTCATTTTAAGTGTTTTTGAATTTTGACAAATGCAACGTGACCACAGGCAGAACAACACAGGACATTTTCATCACCCAAAAAAGGTTCTCATGCCCCTTCTTAGTCCCACCCACCCCATCCTAAGCAACCCGTGTGGGTGGGTTTTGGCTTTTCTAGAATTGGTGCGTATAGAATCCTGCAGCATGTTCACGTTTGTGTCTGGCGTCTTGCGTTCCTGCTTCTGTTCCCTGATCCCTACACTTACACTGTCTCCTGGGTCAGGGCAGCCGCTTGTTAGTATCTTAAACACTGGAATGGTCTGAGGAGAGCTTGAGGGTTGGAAAACACTAAGTAAACGGAAATGGACTGTAGTCAGAAACAGCACTCTAGGCGGGGAGAAAACCGAGGGAGGTGAAAGGCTGTTCTTCCTGAAGGCATCTCTTTAAAGTAGTGGGGGGTCTCTGTAAGCCGAATGTTAGAGAAGACGGATCCTTGGCTGGGCACGGTGGTTCACACCTGTAATCCCAGCACTTTGGGAGGCCGAGGTGGGTGGATCACCTGAGGTCAGGAGTTCAAGATCAGCCTGGCCAACATGGTGAAACCCCGTCTCTATAAACATACAAAAATTAGCTGGGCATGGTGGCAGGTGCCTGGAATCCCAGCTACTATGGAGGCTGAGGTGGGAGAATTGCTTGAACTCAGAAGGCGGAGGTTGCAGTGAGCCAAGATCCTGCCACGGCACTCCAGCCTGGGTGACAGAGTGAGACTCTGTCTCATAAAAAAAAAAAAAAAAAAAAAAAAAGAAATCCTCGATCTTCAGGCCTAGGATGTAATCGAGACTCTGTCTAAAAAAAAAAGAGAGATCCTTTATAAACACATTCATTAGATTCTAAATCAGGTGTTTTTTCCAAGGAGCCCAACTGTTAGCTTCCCAAGCGGGACAGCTGTTGGTCTTCACTGTGTCCAAGTTCGTCAGTTTAGAGCGGGCTCTGCCTGCTTGCTGAGTAAGAGGTTCCTGGACATGCGTTATTTTTCAAATGTGCCCTCTTTTTACAGGCACAGATGTACGTATTGCCATGGGGTTTATGACTGGGATATTAATAAATCAGTATGAATTAGTGCACTTGGGTATGGCTTCAAGCTGGTTAATGTGTTGGCATTTTCAAGACACTTCGATTTTTCCTTGCTGTCCTCCTACTTAAGGTAGATACTGCACTGCAGACAACACAGGCAACCGATGAGAGGCCCGCCCAGGTTGGGGGGACTTCGCCCTTGTTGCTAAGGAGTAGGTGGATCATCCAGGAAATGTCCAGCCTTGTTCTAGCTTGCTCCAGATTCAACATCTTATCCCAGTGAAGACCTAGCCCCAGGATACCTCCCCGGTTTGGAGTAGCTGTTAAACGCTTCTTCGTTCCTGTGGTGGTTCATTTCCCTATTTGGTTTTTGTCCTCACTTCCAAAAAGTGCATAGGATCATCTTGTTTCTGACGTTTTATTTCTCTTCTTGCCATCCATTTCTTCATCTTGCTAACTAAAAGATGACACGATCTATACATTTAGAAAAGGAGACATTATTTCTTTTTCTTTTCTTTCTTTCTTTCTTTTTCTTTTTTTTTTTTTTGGAGATGGAGTTTTGCTCTTGTCACCCAGGCTGGAGTGCAGGGGCGTGATCTTGGCTCACTGCAACCTCTGCCTCCTGGGTTCAAGCAATTCTCCTGTCTCAGCCTCCCGAGTAGCTGGGATTATAGGCATGTACCACCATGCCCAGCTAATTTTTTTTGTATTTTTAGTAGAGATGGGGTTTCACCATGTTGCCAGGCTGGTCTTGGACTCCTGACCTCAGGTGATCCGTCAGCCTTGGCCTCCTGAAGTGCTGGGATTTCAGGCATGAGCCACCATGCCCAGCCTAAAGACATTATTTCTTGTAAAGAGTTACCATCTGCAAGCTGGCTTCCTACAGGCTGGGAAGCACAGTCTCGCGCAGAGACCAGAGACAGGCACCTTGTAGGGGAAGGGGTTGGGGCAGGAGCCTTATGCTGAACGGGTTGGAGGATCATATATATTCAACAGGTTACAAGAGGAGCTGTGAATATTCATCAAGGTGGTCCTGACGCATGTGTATTGAACAAACATCCACGTAACATACAACTCATGTTCACCTTAGAGAGGAGACTTAACGTCTAAATGCGTCACAGGCAGGCTCTGCGCTTCTAAAGTTGAAACAGGGACATGAAGGCTCCCAGCACTCAGCCTCTGTCAGCCGGCCAGAGCCCATCCATGGGCTTATTCTTGTCCTGAGGAAGTTACTGAAATCAGTCTCTTTTTCCATCAAAGCTGTAGTTACGGCTGGTGGAACGGGGCCAGTTAGCCAGCATCGGGTGGTGGGTAAACTACAAATTGTTTTCATCTTGCTCATCTCAAGGCCATCGCTGGTTTAGCTGCTGGAGAAGAAAAGCCTCGTGGTGGTGAGGACAGTTTCTTATTGAAGTGTAGGGTATGAGACGTCACTCTAGCCTGGCTGAGCCTTGGGTCCTGTGTGTGATTTGTGTTATTGCCACAGTCTGTTCTGCGGTCTCGCCGTCTCTCTTTTTAACATGAATGCTGGCCAGTTGTGTCTAAACCCCAAAAGGGAGGGGTGTGAAGCGTGTCTGACCTCCCATCCCATCGTGCCTGGGAACTCATTTTTTAAGGTTTCTCTGGCGTCTCCTTGGCCAACGGGGTCCATTCAGTTAGTTGGGGGGCTTAAGATTTTACCTTAAATGTGCGATCCTTACCATCAAGTGTAGAAGGAAGACTGGGGAGCCCGGTGAGAGGCTCTGCTGGCCTCTGAGCAGCGGCTGTCAGCGGATGCCCCTCCTTAGCCAGGGCGCCAGTGAGGGCTCTGTGTGTGAGCTGATTAAAAATGACGACCAAGAGGCCTCCACTGTCAGCTCATGACCCTGAACTCTCCATTTTTAAAAAGCCTAAACTGACCTGTTACAGAAGGGAAGGACGAAGACAGACTCCTCATCAGACTGGAACTAGGTGGAAGCAGGCAGGAGCGAGGCTCGCAGTGACTGCGTAGCTCGGTTTATGTCCTGCAGTCCCCATTTCTGACATTCTATCCTCTGGCCGTATATGTAGACCACGTATTCTGATTTTTGATTAGAAAAATACAGCTACTAAATTCAATTCTTGCATCAAAATTGTATTTTAAAATATAAGCATGTTTAATATTGGTCCTACAGAATGAGCTGGTTGCTTTGTTTGTACACAGAGCTCACATGAAGCCTCACGTCCAGTCGTGGCTTGCATCCGCCGTGATGGGCAGATTCTTCCTAGGGGCCTCCCCTGGCTGTCTCTCACCGTGAACGCCACCCGTCTCCCGCCCACCCCGCTGCGACCTGGCTTACAGAATCCCCCACTCTCCTTCCAGCCCAGCACAAGCTCAGGACGCTAGGTGTCCACACTGCCCAAGCTGCTGTGTTTCACCCAAGACTTTGGAGGAAATATTCGTTCTTAAATTTGTGTCAAGAAGCCAGACAGCTTTCCAGCTTCCTTAGAAGTAGTTATCCTGTGGAGAGCGGACTTCATTCTTTACCTCCTTAAATTGAGATGAACCGTAGAAAGGCAAACCGGGCTGCAGTGGGCACCCGACTGCACAAAGCCACTGCTGATTTGCCGACGTGCAGATTGAACCCAATCCAAGACGGCGGGGGTCTCGTTTCTGGGCTCACATCGTCCTGCATGTGGTCGGGCTTGTGTGCATGCGTGTGGACCTGCCTGCCTGCGTGTGTACGTGTGCTTCTGCGAGCTCGCCAGAGAGCCTGTAGGGGTTGGTGGTTATGAAATGTGGGATGTAAACGAGCCCCTGTGGGCTCCATGACCTTTCTTTCCCTGTCTGTCCCCCAACGAGGGGGCGTGTGAGGTAACCACTGCAGATGTTTTGCTGCGTGTTCATGAGGAGATCGTCTGGTTCTGTTGATGGGGGTGTCTTCCCTAGTTATGTGGTGAAGTTGGCAGCTTCAGACATTTCGTTCTCATGATGCAGCTGTGACAACTAAGATGGGCTCACCTGCCTCAGCCGGGCTCCTCAGTTTCCCGAGAGTGAGGCCTCTGTTGGTCGATCGTGTTACTGGGTGGCTGTGAGTTATGTAACTCATGAAAACATCTCATCCGGATGGGGATGGGGTGGGGGCGACCCCAGGAGCTGTGAGGAACTTCCCGGCGTGCCGGCTTCTTGCGCCTTCCCAGAGCCTGGTGTGCGGTACCCCAGGTGGGCGGGTGGATGACTGGAGTCTGGTTCTAGTCACACAGATGGAGAATGCGACATTTAGATGTGATCTGAAAACAGCCATTTTTCCGAAAGCTGTTTACTGTTGGAAAGTGTATCAAGCAGCAGTTTCTAGAGACCTGTAATCGTTTTATGATTTATGCAGTGAAAAGTTTATTACAAAAAGGATGGGCGTGGTGGCTCACGCCTGTAATCCCAGCACTTCAGGAGGCAGAGGCGGGAGGATCACTTGAGATCAGGAGTTTGAGACCAGCCTGGCCAACATGGTGAAACCTCATCTCTACTAAAAATACAAAAATCAGCTGAGCGTCGTGGTAGGCACCTGTGGTCCCAGCTACTGCGGTGCTGAGGTGGGAGGATCACTTGAGCCCGAGAGGCATGACAGGTGCGCACAGGGGCTGAGCAGCAGGTCCTTTCTGAATCTCAAGGGAAGGCCTGCAGCCTGCGAGCACTTCATGGGCCACGGACAGTGCCTGTTGTCATCCGCACGGGAGAAGTCTAGGGATGTGGCTGTGCTGAGGCCAGCGGCCTGCAGGTGCGCGGCCAGGGAGCTGGACTCTTTCCAGCAACACCTTCAGGAGACTCTTTGATGGTTTCTTTTCTCCCTCATTCTCTGATAAAGATGATGCGAGGATGCGCCACGCATCCCATGTCTGAGAAACGCTTGCCTCCTGTGTGCTGGACACTGGGCCATGTGCTGGTGGACGGACAGGGCGGCGGTGCTGGTGGACGGACAGGGCGGCGGAGCTGGTGGACGGACAGGGCGGTGGTGCTGGTGGATGGACAGGGCGGCGGAGCTGGTGGACAGGGCGGTGGTGCTGGTGGACGGACAGGGTGGCAGAGCCAGTTTATCCTGAAAGTCCTTTGCACACATCTCTTATTACGTGTGTGTCGAGACCAAAAGTAAAGTATGGAACCAGGGTGTCACAGATGGGGGTCACAGACACGCAGCAGATATAGCATGGCGCTCCCAGCAGTGATGGCGCTGCCAGCAGTAATGCGGGAGAGCATGTACAGTCCCTGGACTCAGCCTGTGCGCAGCAAGAAATTCACTAGGGGATCTCTGGCCCCAGGTGCCACCCGGGAGCATGCGTGTGCAAGGCCACCTGACCCGCGAGGGCCCTGGGATGGCCTGACCCGTCAGGAATGCTGACAGCAGGGGCCGGCTCAGTTACCAAAAGGGGAAACAAAGGCACTCCAGGGCTTCCCTGGGGCTCGCTCCATCCTGAGGTCTTCAGTCCCCCTGGAGATGGAAGGGAGGTGGCCGAGTGGCCTGTGGTGCGGGTTCACTTGCTGTTCCTGGCAACCTGGGGGGTCTCTGACTCTTGGAGCTGAGTGACAGGTGGGGATTTTTGCCCCTCTAAGGGACTTTGGATGATCAACTCCCAACTGACGCTCCAGTGTATCTACAATGCACGCTCTGAGGAAAGCTGGTCTATGAAATGATGCATTAAAGGGTTCTGTTATGGGTTGGGAGTCTGAGTCCCTCTTGGGGAGAGCCATGGTGCCGGGAGCAGCTGGAGGCCTCAGGGCCGTGCTTAGCTTTGCTTCCCCAGCTTTCCTGATCCCAATAAGCTCTTCCCCACGTGGTACCTGTCAGCAGTGCAACGGGAAGTTCTGTGTGTGTTAAACCACACGAAGGATTCAGAGCTATCCCCAGGGCAGACCTGGAGTTTTTTCTGGTGTTCCTTAAAAGCATCTGATGAATATTGGGATTAATTTCCTGAAGAACTTGGAAGAGAGTTTCTCTCTCCTTTCTGAAAACTAAACGTTCAGATCAGCACATGATAGGAATCTGGATGGCGGAGAAGATTTGGGTCCATCTCCCCAGTGCCACAAATCCAGTGAAATGACAATTTTTTAAAAAATTAAGTGTCTTGTTTTTAAAAATACATCCACAAGTTTCTGATGATCTCCCTCAGTTTTTCCTCCCCTTCAGCATGGTCTCTCGTGGTCACTTGTTTTTAATGAGTAGGAAGCGACTGGGGTGGCCGTGGGTGGCCTCTGTTGGCATGTGGTTTCCTGCTTGCTCTTGGATGCTGCACTCTGGAGAAGCTGGCTGCCACATCTGCAGGACACTTGCGCAGCTCTCTGGGGAGGTCTGAGGCCTCGGCCAGCAATGCTGCTGGCTGAAGGTGTGTGGAAGCAGGTCCTCCAGCCCCAGTTGAGCCTTCAGATGATGCAGCCCTAGCCGTCACCTTGAGGGCGACCTCAGGAGAGCCCCAGCACTGCCCAGCTGAGCCAGAGACCGCAGGTGAGAATGTATGTTCCTGTTGCAAGGCACAAGTTTCAGAGCAGCGTTACGCAGCGTAGTAACCGGTGTCTACGTGTGACTCCTTAACCGTAGTGCTCACCTCCACTCAACAAGGTGCTGACGGTGGATCAGACATCCAGAGAAAGAGAAACTAATGGAACGGACGTCTGAGAAACAGGAGTAGAGCTGTCCTAGTCAGGCAGTGCCTGGCCTTGGAATGGATACGGAAGGATGGAGGCAGGCAGGTAGGATCGTGGGGGGGGTGCATTCTGTCCCCACTCCCCAGGCTGTGCGGACCCACTGGGCAGAGGTGCTGGCCTGCTGTCCCCTCTTGCACGGTGCCCGGGGCACCAGGCTCATGGGGTGCACTCTGTTAGTGGGCAGGTTAGAGGGACTAGGAAGGAAGACCTCTTGTCCCAGGCAACCTGCAGAGGCAGGGAGCCCCGGGGGGAGGCCCCGGGAGGAGCCCTGAGGGAGGGCTCTGGCTGCGCATCCATCTGGAGCTTTGCCCCGATTGCTGTTCCCGTCTTCCCAGGATTCCGACTCTGTGCTTCGAAATGTTGTGACACGATCTCTTCTGTTGTCTTAGTTGGGGCTCTTTTTTTTTTTTTTTTTTTTTTT